>NW_026901151.1:0-1058 GCF_033783945.1 Neopsephotus bourkii | reverse complement strand
GGCTGCTTGAAAGTGCTTTGAAAGTAACAGACTGATGATAATCCAGTTCCAAGATGCCTTGCTATTAAACTGTCAGTCCTCTTTGGAACCCTGTATCAGACCTGTGCAGCCTACAGACGCACCAGCTACATCATGGCTTAGTAAAAGCAGTCTTATTGATGATGCCAAATCCCAGACTATTTCTTACGTTCAGGGGAGGCTACATAGGAGACTGAGGCCTCTTTAATTACAACTGAAGCTACTCCTCTGTTAGCTTTCACCTTCCTGAAAATATGATGAAGTAATTCTGGTTTCTGTCTAATGTAGAGCTCACTACCTGTGTAAGAAAAGGTTAAATCTCTTTCAACTTGCCTTAAAGTTCTCTCACACGGAGAGATGCAAGTGTTAGCTTTGACAATGCTGGATACAATCTGCCAATCCTCTTCCTTTAGCCAGAACAGAAAAGTACAGAAATTCAGAATTCAATGGGTGGAAACACCAGGTGAGTTTGGAACTGGAAGCTTTGCTGAAAATGTGTCAATTAACCCAGGTTTACTCTTAACACTTGCTAATTACATCTAGTCTTTCAGACATTTTGGCTGCATAGAAACAATTAAGATGATGGCAGGGCTGGAGAGAGTTAGGAGAAGTTTTAGAGTTTACAAATGTTAAACCAAACTGAGACAAATCAAAAGTTTTTATTTAGTGTAAAGTCAGAAATACAACATCTTTAAACTGTTAATAAGTTAAATGAAGGCCACAGTACTGGGATGTAAATGGTACATAGATGAAATGGCTACTATATACACACTGATGGATTAAAATATCACTATCCATTCTTACAATACAAAACCATAATTTTAAGATTACTTGATCTTGGGAAATTGCTGCAGTCTAACAAGCGCATGCTCTGTTTCCACTTGATCCCCTACAGTGCAGATGGAGATGTGCAGTGATGCAGCTTTAAAGCTGGGATGGCTGCAATACAAGGCAATCTTAAGTCAAGTGCTTGGTGCAAGTAGTCTTTTTTTAATGCTCAAACCTTGGACTAACCATGTGATCTGCTCTACCTGCTAGCA
>NW_026901150.1:0-1052 GCF_033783945.1 Neopsephotus bourkii | reverse complement strand
CCACACACAACCCCCCACTCACACACACCCCCAGACACACACACAAACCCCCAGACACACAACCCCCACTCACACTCCCATGCCTGCACACACACCTCCACACACACCCCACAAATGCACTCCCCACACTGAACACCCCACTCACACACACACCCCACCCAGATACACCCCACCCGACATGTAAGCACACCTTGCCAGACACAACCCCCCCACTCAAACCCACACCCCAACTCGCACACCCTACTCACACACACCCCCCAAACACCCCCCCCACGCACTCACACAGACCACCTCCCAACGCACACCCCCACACATCCACAACAGGCACACCCCCACACACCACACACACCCACACAAACACCACCCCCCCACACACATGCACCCCATTTAGTAACCCTACTCTCACCCTACCCACACCCTGTGGACACATCCCCCCCACAGCCCCCACCCATTTCTTCACTGATTCAATAATTTTGTTGAAAGGTACCCGGTGGTCTCAGTACCCGGTGCTCTTAGTACCCGGTGATCTCAGTACGCAGCACTCTCAGTACCCAGAGCTCTCAGTACCCGGTGCTCTCAGTACCCGGAGCTCTCCTTACGAGGTGCTCTCAGTACGCGGTGCTCTCAGTACCCGGTGCTCTCAGTACCCAGTGCTCTCAGTGCGCGGTGCTCTCCTTACCCGCTGCTCTCAGTACCTGGTGATTTCCGTACACGGTACTCTCAGGACCCAGTGCTCTCAGTACCCGGTGCTCTCAGTACGCGGTGCTCTCAGTTCATGGTGCTCTCAGTACACGCTGCTCTCAGTACCCGGTGCTCTCCTACCCGGTGCTCTCAGTACCCAGTGCTCTCAGTACGCAGTGCTCTCAGTAACCAGTGCTCTCAGTACCCAGTACTCTCAGTACCCAGTGCTGTCAGTACCCGCTGCTCTCAGTACCTGGTGCTCTCAGTACGCGGTACTCTCCGTACCCAGTGCTCTCAGTACCCGGTGCTCTCAGTAGCCGGTACTCTCAGTACGCAGTGCTCTCAGTAACCAGTGCTCTCAGTACGCGGTA
>NW_026901149.1:0-106666 GCF_033783945.1 Neopsephotus bourkii | reverse complement strand
CAGCATCTTCCAGAGGTTTTTCTTTCAAGTCTGGTCAGCTCGAATATACAGTCTCTATGGTGGTCAAGCAGTTGTGTGTTAGTGGTTCTGTCGATTGCTCCTGCAAAAGGATGCTGGATTCACAGCGTTAGTGACCACAATTTCTGTATCATCCTGTTCCACAATGGTGGCCTGGTATTTAAAAAAAAAACGTGAAAGAGATAACCAGTGGGCTCCTTTCTGTTCCAGGACTGCTGATACCACGTGGGACACTAGTACAGTAATCTTTTGTCCCAAGGTGAATTTGCGAGCCTCCTCAATATTCATGACAACTGCTGCCACAGCCCTTAGGCATCCATTGCTCGCTTCATCCAGCTGTTTTGATAAATATGCCACTGCCCTTCTGTAGGGTCCTAGTTTCTGAGCAAGGGCCCCCAAAGCTACTCCCTGTTCTTCACAGGAATATAGCCAAAAGGATTTAGTCACATCCAGGAGTCACAGAGCTGCAGTTCTCATTAGCTCTGTTTTTAAATTTCTAAAAACCCCCTCTGCTGTATCAGTCCATTCTAAAGAGGGAGAGTTTCCTTTCAACAGTTCATATAGTGGTCTTACCAGAACACCATAATCATGGATCCAAAGTCTGCACCATCCAGTCATTCCCAGGGATGTCCGGAGCTCCTTGACGGTCGACGGTCATGGAGTCTTGCAAATGGCTTCTTTTCTAGCAGTTCCAAGTTCTTTCTGTCCTCCTGTTATTTCATATCCTAGGTAGGAAACTTGGGTTTGGGTTAGTTGGGCCTTTTGTCTGGATACCCGATAACCATTCAGTCCCAGAAAATTTAATAATTCCACTGTCCACTGGATACATTCTTCCTTTGTTTCTGTAGCAATTAACAGGTCATCCACATATTGTAACAAGAGTCCCCTGTTTGAATAGGTGGCTTCCATGATTCTAGTTCTCATGCTAGCTGATTTCCAAAAATTGCTGGACTGTTTTGTTGTTTTTTTTGTGTTTTTTTTTTTTTTAACCCTTTAGGTAATACTGTCCAAGTTAATTGAGTTTCCCTTCCTGTGTCAGGATTTTCTCATTTGAAAGCAAATAATTGTGGCTTTCTTTGGCCAACGGTAAGCAAAAGAAAGGGTCCTTTAAATCCAGGATGGCAAACCCTTTCTGATTATTATTCAATTTAGTCAATCAGTCATATGAATTAACTACTACTGGACGAATATCTTCTGCAATTTTGTTGATTGCCCTGAGATTGTGAACCAATCTGCAACTTATCCCATCATATTTCTTTACAGTCCAGATAGGAGTATTATATTCTGATTCACATTCAATTAATAATCTGTATTTTAAAATTTATCAATTTTTTTTATTCCCTTTGATCTTCTAATTTTAAGGGATACTGTTTTATTCTAATTGGGTAGGCCCCCCTTTTTATTTCCACTTTAACAGGCAAAGCATTTTTCGCCTTACCTGGAACTTCAGATGCCCATACTCCCACATATACCTGATTAAGGATTTCTTCTATTTCAGGGAGGTCCTCCTTTTTGCTTTTCTGTTGAATTAAACTCAAAACTGCAATTAATTGTTTTTAACTCTGAATTCCATTTTGCCTTCTTTAAATGTTGCTTCTCGCCCTAACAAAGATTTTAGAGAATTTGGCATGCATAAAAATTTATGCATTCCGATTTGTTTTCCCAATTTGTACTTTAAAGGTTCCAAAAAGAATGACTCTTTTTTTTTTTTTTTTTCCCTCTTTTCCTTGGTGGCCAGTAGCTCCCACATCTGTAACGAATTCTTTTCTCTCTTATTTAACACCAAATAAGTTACTCCTGTATCCACTAAAATTCCACTTTATTTCCCCTAGTTCATAGTCTTAATGTAACCAGTGGATCTGCTAGGGTAGATTCCCCAGGTCCCCGTCAGTTTAGTTCCAGTTCAGTCACCGGAGCCACTCCATGGCACTGCCCTCCCCAGGCAGTCTCACTTCCAGCGCCCAAAACCCCCCATAGCACGCACACCGGTCCGGTCCCACAGAAGAGAAGAGCCCACTCCCCCACCTCCTGCAGACATCCCTCCTCCCACGCTCAAACACTGGAGCTGCTCGAGCTCCCCTCCTTTCCCCCTTGGTTTTCCTTTTTTTTTTTTTCTTTTTCTCACAGCAGCTCCCCCTGCTCTGCAGGGCCTGCAGATGCCTGCCTCTGCAACAGCACTTCTGGTTTAACCCCTTCTTAACTCTGAATGTGGATGTGCCGCTTGTTGCCAGTGACAGAAATCTCTTCCTCCTTATCAATATCAGATAGGACAGATGCAGAGGGTGCTCCTCTCGGAGGTACCTGTGGTACGTGATTTTCCACCTTGTGTTCCTGATTACTGTTTTTTAACTTTAAACATCTTTCCCCAATGTCACAGGCTGAGCATCTCCAGCTTAACTTTCAGTTTTTCCCTGTCCTTTTCCAAAGCCAAAATTAAGGAATCTGGCAGAGCTATATTAATTTTGCATTCAGTCTGTCACTCTGTGTGATTTCTTAAAGTGAAAAACGTATCTGCATACATTACTTCATCCCATTTTCCTTGCCCCCTTAAAACAACATTAATTGTAACAATGTATTATAGTTCAGAGTTCCATTTTTAGGCCATTTTTCCTGATCTTCCAAAGTATACAAAGGCCACCATTGGTTACAATATTTTACCAATATTTTCTTATTTACCAAGCCCCCAGGAGACCCTCCAAGTTCTTTCCAGTGTGCCAAAATGCACCCAAAAGGATTCTTTTTCAAGATCTCTTCACTCTGCTGATTTTCCATTATCAATCTCACATTCACACACACACACAGACGGGATCCCCAGACATACTCCACACAGTTACAACACTTGAGACAAAGACAGAGACTTAAATTCAACCAAACAAACAACAGTTAATAACACAGTTATAACATCCTGTCACCAGTACCAAAATCACAAGACCAAAATCATTACTGTAACAAGCCACAAAATAAGGCGTAACAGGAAGTGGAAGAGAGAAGAAATAGCTAGTTGTGTTTCCTTTTCATGGAGAGAGCTGTTTTGAGCCAAGGAGCAACTCCAACTGCATTTGATCTGTACTGCTAAGGTAGTGCTGCTTCCAACTGACCCTGGGAGCTGGTCCCCAAGGAGGGATGGGGAAGGTTGCAGCACTGGGACAGGCAAAAGGGGTCAAAGTGGCCAGAAAAAAGAGCCTCACTGCAAGGAGGCAGTCTTGAAGGGCAAGAGAGTCCAGGATGGCTGGACGTTCTTCAAGAAGGAAATGCTAAAGTTCCACATGTGCTGAAAGACAAGCCAGTGGGGAAGAAGACAGGTCTGGCTGAACAGAGAACACTTGTCTAAATGTCAGGAGAGTTTATGATCTCTGGAAGAAGGAGCAGAAAACTCAGAAGGACTGCGGGGACATTGTGAGGTTATGCAGGGAGAAAATTAGAAGCACCAAAGCCCAATTAGAAATTAATCTGGCTACTGATGTAAAAGACAATAAAAATGTTTCTATAAACACATTGACAACAAAAGGAGGGCTAAGAAGAATCTTCATCCTTTGCTGTATGTGGGTGGAAGAATAGTGACAAAGAATGAGAAAAAGGCTGAGACACTTAATGCCTCTTTTGCCTCAGTCTTTAATTAAGACAGTTGTTCTTGGGGTACCCAGTCCTTTGAGCTGGAAGGCCAGGGAGGGTACCAGAATGAAGCCCCTATAATCCAAGGGGAAATAGTTACCTGCTACACCACTTAAACACAAGTCTTATGGAAGCACACAGAATCCACCCAAAGGTGCTGAGAGAGCAGCTGTGTGGTTCTGAGTTACCAGCTGGGTTGTTCTTTTTTTCCTGCCCATGGATCATCCACCTCCTTATGCACCTCCTAAAGATAAGAAGAACAACCAGCAGGACCAGCTGAGGGACCTGTTGGAAGTGCTCTCATCATGGAGACCACAGCATTCCAGGAGAAACCAGGAATTTTCACATTTTACAACTAAGAGGCCAGACTTTGAACATCCATTATCTGCGATTAAGCCTCTTTAGGGCATGTCAGATTGGATACTAACTGTAAGGCTGTTAAGAAAGTGATATTTCCCTTACGTTACGATTCTGACATTTAATTTTTTTTTTCTCCCAAATAAACATATAAAGGCAAAATGTTGACATTTCTGGGAGAAGCATTATAAAACATTTCCTTTAAACATTACTGGAATGATTTAACATCCCATCAAACCTTATAAGACTTAAAAGTTATAAGTGATTTTTTTTTGGAAAAAAAAATAATTGCACTTGTTTGACAGTATCTTACTAAAATAAACATATTTCTGTTAAAAATCTGAGGACCAGCATTTTTGATACAGAAATATTGTTATACTCTTTTCAATCAGGAGACTCAATTCTTGAATTTTGAAAATCTTGGACAATATCGTTTTCAATAACTGAAACTTAACAAAACAAAAAACAAACATATTCTCCTTGAGCATCTGAAATTATATTTTTAATCAGTATATACTGCATGTTATTTAGGCTATTCCCTTTCCGTTCTCTTTTTGGCTGCTCAGAAAAAAAAAAAAAAGAAGGTGTTTTTTTGCATGGTTTCCAACTGAGCAGCAACTGTCTCCTTAATTTAAAGATTCTGGGACACAATCAGTTTTCTGAACTTTCTTAGTATCAAAAGAGCAAAATAAATCAAAACTGACATAACAAAGCAAGTAAAAAAAACAACCACAAAACACCAAGAAAATATATGCCATCTTTCAAGATCATCTGTTTGGTTTTTTAATAACAATTCATTTTGGGATTTCTTTATTTATTTATCTATTTATTTATTTATTAAGTTCCTCCTTATTCAGCAAAACATCTACTCTTATGGGCAATTTTTAGCATGTGCTCAAGTCACATGTGCTTCAACAATAGTTCAGATTATGCTTAAAATCAAAGACTTATGTGAATAACAATGAAATACTGAAATACGGACTGATTAAGGGCCATAGCTCCTTTACCTAGATACAGATTGTCAGAAAATCAGTCAGGAGAGTGCATTTTAAAATTACCTTTACATTTATGGAAATTATTCTTTAAGGAGATGTGCCTATATACATACACATGCACACACAGAGAGATATTTATATATTTGAGTATGCATATGCAGCTAGAAGAGGATATTGGCATTTATCCATATGTAGGCTAGAAAATTGATTTAATTTTATATCTGAGAGTTTCCTATTCATTTTATTTACCACTCTTGTGGCTGTTTCAACAAGAAACTTGAAATAAAGAGCAGTACTATCCTGGAATGGTGCAATAATGGAAGCTGGTATACGCAGTACTATCCTGGAATGGTGCAATAATGGAAGCTGGTATACAGGTATGCAATCTAGTGTTCCTATCTTTCACTTTTTCAGATGTGCGCTAAGGAAATTGTGGAGTTTCTCTTTCCTCACATATAACAGCATCCTAGTTGCTGAGACTTGTTTATTGGCATGATCAAAACAAAATAACTACTACCTGCTACTCAATTTTCCATCTGTGATTGGATTTTTTCCAATATGTAAAAAACTGGGTTTTTCAACAGTCTCAGTTGCCTGACAGAACAGACAATATAGAAGAATAGACTCAGGACTGAGTAAAAGGGATGCAATCTCAATTAGTTTAGCTCAAGAAGAAAATTAGAACAAGATGAAAGAAAATTTGTCAGGAATACTGTGTATTAGGAGAAATCTTTCATAGAAATCTTTTGCCTGGAAGTGTTATCAGCACATTTATTGTCCACACCATATTTTTCTTCATTTCTTTGACTTTTCTCCTAAAGAAAGTGGGTGTCCAGTAAAGTTATTTGCAAATGAGAAATAAAAATTACACAAACCACATTATAATGCAACAGAATATCATATTTGGATTCACTGAGCAAGTATTTGGCTGCAACACTCATTTTTTTTTCAGCTCATCAAGTTGACTTACTCAGAAGTTCCTCTGATGAGCATAGGTGGTCAAAAGTATGAAAAAAAGTCTTGGAAAAAAGAATGAGAACTGAAATAAACTGAAGTCCAGCTTTTCAAATACTACCTGCAAATTCTAAGTGCAATATCAACTGTTAGAGCAGTTGAGGCATCCATTATTCACAAAGCTACATTCAAGGAAGTTATGTACATAGTTTACTTTGCCATCCATTTATCGTTTATGCTTTTTCAAAATAGTGTGTTAATGCTGGGATGTTGATGTCTTGGGTTTTTCTGCTTTTGGGTGTTTTGATGGTTTTTCTTCCTAGACTTTAAAGAGTTCAATGAGTGGGTCAGAAAGTTGGATTTCTTCTTATATTTTGAGATTGCTTCTTTCCTGCAGCTTCCAGGTGAACCAGATCTTTCTTGGCAGCTTTCATTCTGCTCTTATTTCTGGCATATTTTGTTTAAAAGACAGGGAACTGTTGACCTGCATGGCACAATTATGTTTTTCCCTGGGGTTAAACAGGGAAGTAACATACCTGTCACTACAAACTTCCACATTTAAACAGAAAAGTAAATAAATGAAACAATGTTAGAATGTACCTTCTGCGTGACTTAAACTTAGGTGATCAGACTTAATGATGATCTATAGAGTAGCTTTGCCTTCTTAGAAGTATTAGAGCAGCTACAGACAGCAACATGAGGAAGAGCCAGGCGCTTCCTGGAGACATGGCCAGCTACGTAGAAAGAACCATCATAAAAGATCACTGATAAAACAGCCTGAGATTTTCAGTGACCAAAGAGTTAGGCACAGGACATATTTTGAACATCACTGAAAACAAAGGGATTTCCTAACAGTCCTCTCTGTAAGGCTGTAATAGGACCTGACACATTCTTAGCAATCTCTCCAGAGATTAAGACTGTTTCAACTGCAAAAAATACGTTGATTATGAAGAAAAGCTAAGCTAAAAAAGGAGTGGGCAGAGCTTTCTCACAATGCTCAAAACAAATCCAGAGAGAACCTACATTTATTTTGCAGATGGAACTAAAGTATCAGTAATATTATGTTAATCACCATCAGGGTTAAAATAATGCTGTCATCATAAATACTTCTGAAGGCTGCAGAAACAAGAACAAACCCCCCTGCCTTGGAACAGTAGGAACTAATATTCTGTGGGAGATTTCTGTCCACTTTCTTTTTGCATGTACAGAGAGGGTGCTATCTGTTCTGTAGGGTAGATAATGTCCCTCTTCAAACACAGAGAATTTGACAGTCATACTAGGAAGTCTGGAAATTTTAACAATCACCATAGGATTTCCTCATAGTTTGTTATCCTACTGTGCTCTTTTCCAAAGCATTGTACAGATTCAGCAATCATTTAATGGACCATGCTAGCCACAGGAAAGAATGGCAAGATATTTGAATCAAAATAACTTCCTAGTAAATTATTTTGTAATGGGTAGTTCCACATGACTGCTGGCCTTTTGGCAGCGGCTTTACACATTAAGCTGAAAGGACTTTCATTATCAGAGTAATATGTCTGGACTCATGATTCATTTCTTTATCAAAGAGTCCACAAATAGCTCAAATCATAAAAACGTATGTATTTTTAAATCATGCCAAAAATCCCAAATCTGGGACTTGGAAATCATGTTCTTAAACTTGCTAAAGTATTTAATGGATCCTTCAAATATACTGCATAAGAACTCTGCCACTGGCAGATGAATAAACCCAGTGGCTTTTTAATATTCTCTTAGAGTCTGTAAGACTTACTATCCAGGTGAAAGGATTAAAGAAAAGACAACAGAACAGAAAACTGAGTAGTGTTATGAAAGTATTTCTGTAGGAGCATTATGTGCTTCTGCTAGACCTCTTTATAGATCTCTGTATTTTGCTTCTTATGACTTTAATCAAAACCTTGGAGTGAGAAAATGCTCAGGCTTGCAGACAGGCAGGTATTAAAAATCATTTGTCTCTGGAATGAGTTATGCATTCCTGCAGCCTGTTCTTTCAGCCCAGAAGTTATGAAACCTTTCTGAACTTAAATTAGAAGGTGTTTGGGCTTGAGTGGTATGCCACAAACATGCGACATGGTTTGGGGTTTTTTTTGCAACTACCTGCTCTGACTTCCTTCTACCTGAACAGGTGTTAGGTCCAACACAAAAAATGCACAAAAGCTATCCAAATCTGCATTTTCATGAACAGTTAACCTCTTTTCAGCTTTTCTCAAAATACTGTGCATGCGTTTCATAGCAGGCAATTTCACAATAGGCACAAGTTTGTCTTTTCATGTAGAATTAAGATTGTGTGACATTAGATAACAAAGTAATATCGGTGGTCTGTGTGAGAAAGGAAGGTTTGAAAATGATCGCAATCCTTTTTGACAAAAATGAGTATTTTTTAATCTTGCGCAGTAATCTAACTTTCATACAGTACAACTACTTCAACAAAACTGTGGACTTGGCACTTTTGAAGGTACTAAAGTATTTGTTCATATTGCCTGTGAAATGAGAAATTTATCAGTTTTTCTCATAATCACTTCTTTTTCTCATGGTTATAACTTTGCTGTGCTCACCTGCATACTCTCTTCCTTGTTCAGGTTCCTTGTCTCTCTAAAAAGTCCACTTTTGTTAAGACATGTATGGGGACTCAAGACGATTTATACATGACCAGTTACTCTCTTTCTTCTATATCCCTGTACTGGTCTCTTTAAAATACTTAAAACTGGAGCAGAGAGTATTATTTTTATCTGAAACTTTGTGGATGCAAATTTTTATAAATAGTAGCTTTGGATAAAATTTTAGAAAATTTTAATTTTGAGGTTAAAAATGAACTTCCTACAAGAATAAACCCACAACAGTTTAGTGCAATACATGGAACATTACGCTGCATGAAATGAAATTTTCCTGGTTTCAGTTTTTCTCCACTTACCCTATTTTCTCTCTGTGACAAAACAGAAAAAAATAGGGGAAACAAACAGCAAAAACTGAAATTAAGCTCAGGTATGTTTTTAATTGCCACAGAGTGAATGGGAAGGAAATATCTATTCTGCATGTGTTTGCCTTGAGATGGGGAAGAAACAAGAAAGACAGAATGAAGGATAGTTCATCGTATATAGAACAAACCTTTTGCTTGTAACTAAGTGACCTGGACCCCAGGTGAACTCTATAACAATGATAATGAAGAGAAATCTTCAGTTAATATTTAGGGAAACCAGTTAGAACCAACTAAGGAGCTGGCAAATGGACAACAAGGCTGGCCAACTCCAAAGTTCAGCCAAAGGACAAAGTGACGAAGAGGACGATGATGAAGAAACGACAACCAAGGGTCCCAAAGACCACTACCACATTATTGTGTGCATGCGGGAAGAATTTTCTAGAAGAATGATGTCATGTATAAATAGTTTTATGAATATGAACGTAGTGTAATGAATGTGTATGTTTGATGACTATATAATCATGGCCTGTTTGGTGCTCAAGTGAGACACACTTGGAGGAGCTATGCCCCATGTCTCCTGGCGCCACAATAAGGAACACCTGATTGTCAACTTTTTGGCGAATTCTTAGAGTTTTTCTATGAATCAGGCTGGGTTTCTATACAATATTCTTCCTAATGCTGAGATTGAACTATAATGTTGCAATAGCACATCTATATCTCTCACATCCCTTTAACTATTTTGCAGTGTTATAAAAGTTTTGGCATTTCATATACTTAAGGATGTTCAATGTTCATACATGATGAACGTATCAAGAATGAAATAATTGTGAACATGAATGAAATCCTGTGTGCATTGTTAAGTTCCATTAGAATTTTGGTGTGCTTTATCGTGTATGTGCTTATAAAAGGCATGTGCTGACCTTCTCAACAGTTTTCTTTATTACGGAATGTCCCACATATTGCTTAGTAAATATGTAGGACATATTTCAGGATTAGGAGCAAAAAAGTATCTTTTTCCACACCTATAATTCATAGGGCAAAAAGGAAGTGGAACTCAAATGGAGTACCATTCAGGTTAAATATAAGAATACTGTATATGAGAATATATGTCAGAGTACTGTAGTTACCTTTGAAAGATAAGGACAAGGAAGTACTGCAGCTGACTGCCTGAAACATGAAAGAGTTGTAACTTGTTTCTTTATGAATATTATGAAAGATAGATAAAAGGTAGATGCTGCCAGGGTACAGATTAACTCAGCTATTGATATCCTTCTCAGCCCCAAAACTCAATGAAAAACTACAGAAAACAAGTATTTGCAAAATAAATAAATTACTTAACTATAAATATTCCTACAGTCTCCGTTATCCACCCACTTCTTAATATTTTCTGTTTTCTGACATTTGCAATGGTGGGAGGGAGAGAATACAGTCATTTGTGGTTTTAATCAAGCTCTCAGTAAGAGAGAAGAAAAATCTATCATTTTCTCCATTTTAGTATTGTACAATATTTCCTTGCCTATTTAGCTTTTACTGGTAATATTTATCAATACCCAGAATCATCCATTAAAATTAGAAACTCTTATTCGTCTATAAAATGTATTAAACAGGATATATTGGCTTGAGAAATCTATATTCACTGTCTCTGAGCGCCTGATTTCCATTTCCATTTTAGATGCAACAGGCTATTTTTCAACTAATAGTTTTTGTTATGCACTTTCCTAAAAAGAATTAACAGCTCCTTTACAAATAAGAAAAAGACACATTGGCTTCAGTCACTTTTTTTTTCAATGGCTCCTTTCCGCTCCCATCTGCATGCCTATCGCAGAAAAACATAGAACAAAATGTTCTTTTCCCAATGCTCATCGAATGTTGTAGGGAATGTTGGACAAATTTCCTGCCACTGCTGAGTGGTGAGGCAACGGCCTCATGTTAATAACTAAAGTAACATAAATGATGTGAAACAGTGACATAAAATTGTTTACAGGCACGTGAAAACTAGCACAAATATCTGAAAAAAAAACCCACAAGAGTAATATGAAAGCAAACTGAATGTTAGTGAGCTTAAAACCCCAGAGTTTTTCCAGACAGCCAAGGACACAGGCTCAGACACAGTGTCAGATCAGGAATTCTCACCAAGTCAAGGAATAAAAAGAAGGGTGTATGTGAAGCTGTCACCTTTCCAGCAAAGGTACTTTTACTTACTTGTATTTGAGTTTTTGTTAATAAACCAAACAAGCCCAGAAGCAGATTGAGGATAACATGAGGGAGAAAATCTCTTTTTTTCCCTTTACTGACATTCTTCAGCTGTTTTGGCACATATCTCAAGACACTGCGAGGGTCCAAAGATGCCTTTTCTCAAATAAGTACATTAATATTTGTCTTACTTGATCATTTGCTCCAAGAAGAATTCTGAGGTAAGCTCTTTGATAAGCTTTTTCAGTTTAGTTAGATATGGCAAGTCTGCAAACACATATTCTGGGAAAAGAAGAAAGAAAAAGAATGTTGCAGCAGAGGAGCACAGGACAGAAATTGTGACCTATTTAATAGCTGACAAAATTTTCAGTGAGATAATAGTTTAAATTGCTTACTGAGAAAGGGATTGTTATTTCACTGAAAACTTTTATTGAAAAGATTATGTGTTCTCAAAGTTAATTTTCACTAATTCTTTTTGCATTTCCATTGCAATTTTCTGCACATCCTTTCTTCTCTCAAAAGACAAAACTTTCTTTGCCAAAATTGGTGTCATCATCTCTATAGGCATTTCTGTTCTATGCTGTTTTATAGGAGAAATTCAAACATCACAAGTTAGAAGAAGGGCTGCCTGTACAGCACTTGCCAGCTGAATCACACCAAGCAGAACTGGCCATCTTGATTAAAAGTCAAAGTAGCTACATTTTCAGAGGATTTTGAGAGCTTTTAAAAAGTCTTCAATGAACAAAGCTCCAGGATAAAGAGCCTTAACTTACCAAAGAACTGCAACAAATGTCATTTCCCCATTTTGGCTTTTGCGTATGCTGGCTTTGGTACTGTTCCTCCAGAGGTACAGCCTGCACATGAGAGATGAGTGAATTACATATCATTTTGCACAGCAAAATAAAGGCCAGATTGCAGCAAACAAGCCTAGCAACCCTTCCCTTAGTAAAGAGTGAGATAACAGAGTAATAAAAACACCAATGTAATTTGTATCAACTATCAGCCTACAGAATCCCTGAGGACTCTAAATATGCTCAAATACTGTTCTTTCTGAGTTGTGTCAAAGCCCTTGCTATTCTGCGCCTGTTGCTATTACATACCTAGATCAAACTTTGTGCAGATATATTTGCCCTGCGGCCATGCAGACATAACTAGGTAGCACCAGGGTTAGTTTAGTGTCCCAGAATAAATTATCCTCTGAGAACAGCATGGTGCCACACTGCTCTGGGTGCACGCTGCCACAAAAGCACTATATTCCACTGAGAGACATATGGAGCATAATTGTGTCAGACCTTGAAGTCAGTGGATGCAAAGTAGAGGAAGATGTGCTGCTTGATTCCTCCCCTCTGCTGAAGACATATTAAAAAAAATAAAAAATAAAAAAATAAAAATCAGGCAAAAAAAATAAGTACCACTGATGATGCCACTATTAAATCTCACTTCCATGAAGCAGCAATCCAGCAGACAGACCTCCAGCATGATCCATTTCAGTATCAGCTGCTTTCACTAATATTGCACTGTCTTTTAATACTTCCCCTTAAGGATTTTAACACACCCCCTTAAGGATTCCTGTAGGCCTTACAACTGCTTCCTCATCCTTTGTAGAAACATGCAACTTCAAAAAATCATAAAATGAAAGAGTGATGGTTTCATGGTGGTTTTGGCCTCTATTTCAGTTCAGTAACTGTCACAAAAATAACTCCCTAAAAATGATTGCATGTGACAGCTTCCATATTTGTTCTACTTCAATGTTCTTTCATATCTAATTTGCTCAATTTAAAAGCTGGAAGATGCATTTTCCTGCTGCTAGACAGCAAGCTCAGCCAAGGACCTGAAAAATCAAGCTGAGATCTTTTTGCCTCTTAAGTTGTCTGCTGCTGCAAACTTGGCAGCTTGAACTCGACTGACAATTCTGTTGATGATGTGTAAGATGCGGTGACACCCAGCTCATTAGTCTGTTCTTCTCGTAAGATTTTCTATACTAGCAAATTGGAGAGATTGGCAGCTATGAAAATGCAGTGTTTTTTCTTTTTATCCTAAACCAATGGTTTCCAACAGCAATTTCCTGTGTGCTTTTTTGGTAATGAGTGCATGCTGACCAGAAAGCATCTTTTTACTCTGTTTAGAGGTAAGCAAACCACCGCAGAAGCATGTGAAAATACTGATGATATCATTGCGCTTGCAGTGTTTTGATGTCATGGCTTTTGAAGTCAGATGGCTTCCATTAATTCATACCCCACATTCCTGTTTTTTTACTGTTTATACTGGATGCTCCAGCTCCTTCTGAAGTAGCCCAGCATGAGCACTGGTACCAGATGGTCTCCTGGTAGCCACTGTAAAAAGATGTGTAATTTCCACCAGTTATGATCAACAGTGGGTCATTTAACACTTTTTTTTTTTTGCCATCTCAGGCTGTGTACACGTTATGATTACTTCTTGGTCATTTCAAGCATGACTATGAAATTGTTTATGGTTGGGAGGCTGAGAATTATAAAATGGTAGAATATGCAAAATGAGTGGTTTTCAACAGTTATTCTCTAGTTCTGGAGGGTACTTTATGGTGTGCTGGCTGTAGAGTTAAAATGGACATTCATGGAGAATGTGCAGGTTAGTTATTCCTTATGGAGAAGCCATTTTGTGTTCCAAAAGCTTTAAAGCACAAAGAAGGAACCCCAACAGAGCAATAAGCCTAGAAAAGAAGCTGAGCTCCTAAAATAGTATACTTTTGCTGCTGATCCAGGGTTCCCAAAGTAAATGGATTTCGCTGGTAGTAGTGAGATGTACTGAGAATTCACAGCTGGAAGGACCTGGACACTAGCAGCAACTCTGAGGTCTGTGTAAAGAGTGGGTTTAGGCACATCTTTGAAAACGTAGCATATTTTCTGCCTAAATATGGGATTTAATCATTGAGAGTAATTCATGGAGGGAAAACGTTTCTGCTCTGTATTATTTTGTACATTTTCCTTTAGTACATCCAGTTAGGAAGATAATTTCTATGCCCCTGATAAATGAGAAAAAAATATAGGATAAATATAAATCTTAATATGAGCTTGCAGAAGGAGGAAAGAGAGCAATACAGAACATTTATTTATGCCATCATTGTGTCTTGATTATGCTTTTCCCCCATTACAAATCTGTAGACTCTGTTGGAGTAAACAAATGTAATTCTTTTACACTGTTATGAAAGACCTGGTTACGTCATTTGAGATTTGCCTGATAATTTTCTTTTTCAATTTAACCTTTCCCTTATATCTTGCTGCTGAGTGGGGAAAAGGTTATAAAAATCATTAACAATTTAATGTATCCATTGAAATAAACAACTGTATAAACAGTTCTTTACACAGTTGCATAAAAACGGTTTATACAGCCTTTTAGGTGATTGTATAAGCAATTTCAGTAAAATTAAAGAAAGAACATATTCTAACAGAGAAGTGTGTAAATCACAGGTGACGTCAGATACTTCTGACTGCTTTATCTCATACCTCTATTTATGATTTTTATATTTCCCTTTGCTTGCCTTGAATAAAATGAATTTCCTAGAAGATTAAGAAAGTATATCCTTGTCTCTGCTTAGTGTGCTCCAACATATTAACAAAAATTAATCTATTAATATACAAAATTGATCTGTTAATATACAAAATTCATAAATACAGGCAATGCCTCTGTTAAATAAAGTGTGCAGGAAATATGAGATCCCTTTTGTGTGATTATATTATTTGCAAAAGGTCCTTTCAAGAGGGTCCAGCATTCTTCAGGCCTGTAAATTATTAATGTACCTTTAGCTGTATGTTATGGAAATTTACCTAAGCTTCTACATCTAGTTTCATTAAAATAGCAAATGGTTAAAAGAGAGGGAGAAACTTTACTCTGTCTTTGCAATGAAATTGGGTTTGTAAGAAAGGGAAAAGCTTACAGTTTTACCATTTCTTTGGCTGTAATTTAAAAGATCCATATGACTTGCAGTCTGATGAATAATTCATGTTTCATTTATTAGCCTGGTAACCCTATTGCTTGCCTCATAAAAAATGAGGATAATACTCTTTTTTTTCTTTTTCATAAGGCACTAGAGAACTACGTGCATGTGCAGGTGGTTTGCGTCCATGTCTTTCAGTATGTGCATACTCAGATTAAAAATGAAGGATATTCAATTATTTTTACTGTACAATACATACACAAAACTGTATTGTGGACAGAAAAGCTCACACATACATCAGCAATGAGGACCACAGTGCTGAAGCCCATCGGTATAGGACAAGTTTTCTCAGACACTGGCATTTTCACACAGGCAGCAAAGAGCAGTTAAGCCCCAGATCATCCTGCCTAAAGCACAAAAGCCACCTACTTATCCTTGTTCACTCTAGCATAAATATGGGAATAAACCAAACATATGCCTTCCTGAGAGACAATGGATGGAAAAGAAATGGAAGACAGATATTGCTTAGCCCTTCCTTGGATTCTTTGCAATAGGACTGCGACCATGAGGCAAAATCCCAATTTTTACAGGAGCAAATTTTCCTGAAAGTTCTCTAAATACTGAAAACTGTACAAAAATAGTCGTGAGCTGAGACACAAGCCGGTTTCCTTTCATGGACACAGTGGACAACCTGGTCATTATTTTTGTATCAAAAACAGCAATCTGTCAGAAGGAAATACTCTTGTTGAAATAATTCAATTGTAGCAGCTTTCTGTTTTGCAAGAAAAATTGAAAAGACTAAATATGATTGAACGGGATATTTTGAGCTTTTTTGTTTCATGTGACTTTATGCAGTTGGAAAGAATCAGGAATCAATGTTTCAGTATTACTTAAAAATTTTAATTAAATTCATTTTTTCCCTCCCAGCATTATTTCATTTTATAGGAAATTTCTCAGCTTTTCAACTTTTTAGTCATTTTTACCCTTTGCAAGCAGATGACAAGTATTGAACCCATTCCATGAATAAGCCTTCATTTTGCTACATAGATATATATCTACAGTTAAGATTCTTAATGCGGTCTGCCCTAGTGTCTACAAAGACAATTGAACACAGATGCCGGGATACTCTCCTGCATCTAACATAAGAGGTTGCAAACTCCAGTCAGCATAGTGTATAAGGCAGGCAGAAAGAGAAAGACCCAAACCAGTTAGCCAGGTATGCTCAGTAGAACAACTTTTCACACCTCTGTGAGTCAGCATGACCATGCTGCACCCCCAGAACAACATTAGCTGGTAGCCTGGGGAAAACCTGCTCTTGAATCTCTTCTTGCAAATGAACTTTTTCATTATTATAGACATGAAGACACACTAAAATAAAAAGTTATATTCAAAGCAGTCAAAAATAACTCTTAAGGAAAAAAAAAACATTATTCTTTTAAAATGAATGTTAAAGCCTGCATGTTTAAGAAAATGAAGATTTATTTTACAGGAACAACCAGCCAGGCAGCTTTCACCTCCAAATGCAGTAATCACAATAATTACTAAGGAGCAAAGAAGTTGCTTTCCTGTGTCAGCAATAATGCCACCATTAATGCCCTTTCTCAAGCCTTGAATATAGTATAACATCTATATTTTGTCACATGACACAGGCATTGTACACAACTATCGTCTCATATTGCTGTATTCTGTATCATTGACTTTAAAAACATATCAAACACTGCCTGGGAAAAAACGTTCAAAAGCTGAAGACAGACTACTGTAGCAGGAGTGACACTGATGAGCATTAAGTGTCCTAATGCGATTTTTCAGTAAAGATGCTCTAGTTCCCACATCTCTCTTGTAAAACACACATTCTGATTAGTAGACTGAGATCAGCTGCTAATACATCTGTCTTCCACCCTGCAAACCCCTGGGCAAACACTTAAGACTTTGCACGACTACCAGAAGCTCTTGTTCTTTGTGACTGGGAAAGCTCCAAATATTAAACACAATACATACTTCAATCCAGTTTTATGGGTACACTTATTTCATTGGTTCAGCTGCAAGATACCCTCTGCCAAACCACTCAATGTTTTAACACTGTTTCTTGAAGCTTGTTCCTCAGGAAACCTGAAGTTTTATCTGGTTCTCTCTATAGCTGAATTCTCTGCAGATGGACCCCAATCAATTTCAAGTCAATCAGCTAAAGTACTGATAACAGCAGAAAGAAGCTGCTGGCTTTCAGTTAGCCCTCACTTCTAGCTGAAACTTAAGCAGCCCTGTGCCCTTTCCCTAAACCCTACAATCTAAGGGCAGCTACTTTAGACTCTCTGTGTCAGACAAGACAAACTCTGGCAGCTGACCAGTGCGGGGTACAAGATTCTACCGTGTTCCCCCTGTGCTGGGAATGTGGAGATGGTCTTCACCACTGCCCTGACCTGAGTGATAAACCTTTAGTCTGTACTTCAGCTCATATTTATTTGCTTCATTGTTGTTTGGATGTTTTTTTCTGTTTGAGGAAATCAAGTGCCTTTGAAGGGTTAGAAAATTTTTTAAGACAGCAGAGCCAACTTTATTTGGACACATGTAAGATCCATGGGAACCTCAAGTGTAAGCATCATGGATGCTACAGCAGAATTTGAAGATAAAATTTTTAGGAAAATTTCACATTAAAAAACAACAAAAAAACAGAGATTGGACAACACTAAAATATAGAAAGTGAAAAGCTACGGGTCAGATGGACCAGTGGTTCTGTGTCACAGGAGAATCTTACGTACCTAGTGTTCACTCTTGCTTGGGATTCCCTTCATCTAGCTTCAAGCTGCCTCTGGGAATTTTTGTCATTCTGTATAATCCCACTGTGATAGCACTGAGCACTAAAAAATTCCTAAAAGTCTTTAATGTTATCAGTGGGGAGCCTGATGTCTGGTCCCCCCTCTTTGCTTTGCTGGTCACTGATTCTTTGGCAGCTCCTATTAGGAGTTACCTTGTAGCCCAGCTCTGTGTTGGATTTCAGACCTGGATGGCAGATTTTTATTTCACTTTCCTTTCTGGCAGTTGCCGTATTTCTCATGCAGTGCTCTGGGACCTTGTGTGAAGAGCGCTATACAGGTATAGGGATTGGATAGGTTGAGTAATTCTTTTAGTCTTCATCAGGCTGTTAATCCAGCATGCCTGTGGTGATAAACCCAGAAAATCCCAGATAATCCTATCTAATATTCAGGCAGGGCTGGCAAAAGCTATAAGTACATATCAAACTGTCAAAAACTGTTATCATTTAGACTGCTCTGCAGTCCCTTCCAAATTACACTAAAATATCCAGGCTTGACTTCGACTCTTCCTCCCAGCCATTTCTTTCTTCCCTTTTAATGACCGGGTACTGCCTGTATTTTAGCTTGCCAGCATAATAATGCACATTTCCTCCACACCTACCTTTTTACTACAGCACCATGTTTACCCTGGTCCTGCTTTTGTATGACTCACAGGCACAGTGTACATTTGCAGTTCTTCATATAAGCAAATAATTTTTGGCAGTTTTCAAAACTAAAGCATCCCATTGCCGAAAGGCTTCTGTTTACCACACAGAGCAAATGTTGTTACTACAGCAGTTCCCAAAATGCATCTTAAATACATCCTTTCATAAGATGCTGTTGTAGTCTTAATGTCTAATTAGATACATAATAGAATAAGAAAAGATTTTTTTTCCTTTTGCAATTTAATTTTGGCTAATAGCCACAGATAAATTAACAGCTTAGCATTTGCATCGCTTCATAACAAACCTGTACTGAATAGTCATGGTTATCACTAAACTGTGAGTCTTTCTGATAGGATGAAAACTCACCCTCTTTCCAAAGTTCCCACCATTCCTTACTCCCTTGTAAGTAGTCATCAATGAAAGTATGGAAGTCATACAAGAAAGCATGTATCTGGTAAGCAGTTCCATTAACTAATCACACCAGAGTTAACTTGGGATATCTTTGTGTCAGTGGAAAGATGGTCACAATAAAATGTGATTGAGTAGTACCCAGGCTCTGAAAAAGGCTTATATACTTTCCTTGGAGGTATATAAGAAGTGAATGAGGCCAATGTTTTCTCTGCCATTTTTTCTCTTTATTAGATATTCAGAAGATCAGGGTGGTAATTACTCAGGCTGATCAGAGAAAAGTTGCAACTGAAACACTGCACAACAGGAGTTATCAACAGAGATAAGCTTTTGAAACAGCACTGTTTAAAAAACATTTGATCCTTGTCTTTCAAGTGAATAAAGTTCAGGTTTTGCTCTCTCCATAATGGGGAGTATATGTCCTATCTGCTCTCTATTTGGAAACTTTCTGCAGCATCTAGAGAAATAAAACAGTGATTTGATATTTCCTGCCTTTTAACCTAAATATTTCTGTAGCTCTTGCTTTACTTGCAAGTATCACACTTACAGCTGCAGCTGCATTTCATGTCTTCATTCTTCCAGCCCTAAGAACTCTCTTGCATGGGGAGGATCCCAGTCACAGTCAGGCTCTTTCCTTACCTTTCCCCACCAACTACAAACTCTGTCCTCCTGCTCTTTCATTTGTCCTGTGGAAAGTTTTACTCTGACATTGGAGATAAATTAGACAATAAACACTAGCTTTACCTTCATTTCATTTGCCTGAAAAATTGAATTTGGCTGTGTAATGCACTGATGTTTGAAGAAGTTGCATTGCAGCACACAGTGATGCCGTGCAGTGGAGCCAGCTGAGATGTGGTAAGATACCTGCGATACTGAGAAAAATATTGTGGCGTTTGGTCCAAATCTCCAGGTACTTCTACATAGAACATGAAGATACAGAGCTGTGTTAATGCACTGATAATGACAAGCCCTTCATCACTGCTTAACTGTCACCACTCTGGAATTATGTCTGCTTTTGCAGGCACCAAGGAGGCATCACAGGAACAGCCTTACTCCTTACAGGGAAAAAAGCTGTGCTTTGAAAGCCATGACCATTTCCATTGGTACTAGGCTGAATTAAAAACCATTCCACAATATTTCATACTGGCGTTTAATTTACTCCAAATGGTGTTTCTCCAGAAATGAAAGCAAAGAGATACCATACTATAGAATAATGCTTCACACTGGGGAAGCTGCAGCCAAGAATTAGAGAAACATTGAAACACCTTAGTAGTTATGTGGAACAGTTTAATAGCGCTTCCTGTCTCTTACCTGATGTAGTAAATGAAGCAAGGAATAAAACATGGCTGCAGAAAAGAAAAGCAGGGGTGACTTCAAGTTCTGTAAGAGCAGAGAGCTGTGATGTGAATTTATAGTCTCTGGTCCTGTACAGGATGTGAAATAAGTCTTTTTAAGTCAGGATGTCCTTAGAGTATCTGGTTTCCTCCTGGATGATGGCATCTCTGAAGAGGCTGTATGAAGAGTGACAATTACTTAAATGTGAATCAACAGGCAAATTGAGACTATGGCTGGCTTACAGTTTTACAAGTCCTCAGGCTAGGAGGTTGCATATTCATTGACCTTTTTTTTGAGACTTTGAAATAAGATGGGAAAAAAAGAAGATGAAGTTTGTGGGGAGGACTTAGAGGTTTCCTTTTGCTGTATTTGTTGCTTTGGGTCTTTTTGCTCATGTAGATAATGAAGGCAGTGGTGCAGTTACAAACAAGCACTGTGCTTTGTTCATTTTCATTTCTCATAGAGACATTTTCCTTCTGTTTCTCATGAAGATCAGAGACATGTATGTTTGTTTTTCAAGCTGCTGCAATGCTGACAGACTTTTTGGATTTAGATAGGGAGAAAATGCATAAATTTTGGTTGAAGTTCATTTTAGAAAATAGAGGGGTTTTGGTTTTTTGTTTTTTCAAATACAAATGCATTTTGGACTTTGAGTTCATAAGCATCTGTCTTTTTTACCTCAACCATCCCCTGTCAAAATTTATCAGTAAAGGAGAGGTTATGATTCCCTTCTCACAGTTGGAGAACACGGGTGCAGAGATTGCACAGTGATTGCACTATATTTGCTCAAGAAGGAAATCATAGCTAGGGAATTACATTTTTGTTACCAAGAACCTGTAAGTAGCCAGCTGCAGTGTAGACTAAGGATTGCACATCTTTTTTTTGCCAATTTTGAGTCATTCAGTTTCCAATTCTGCCTTTCTACAGAGTCAGCAGTGGCTTTTTAAATCAAAAAGAGAAACCACATAAGCATGCACTCAGACTGATTTCTCTCCCAAGTATTTATTTCTTCCTTCCATTAAGGGTCTTCTTAAAAGACAGCAAAAAATTCTATAAAAATATAATATCTATTAAATATATATGTTATATATGTATCATTCATTATGTTTAAGGAAATACTTAGCATGTTGGTTCCATTATTGATTTTAGCACTGGTGTTCTGTAATGGTAATTGTAAAATTTAAGTATATTTTTGTCCATCAAGAGATGAAAACTGTATCTAGTCCCTAACCCCATGCATACAGAGTGTATTTAGTTAATTCATGCCATGCTGTGTGGGCTAGGAACTCGAAACTCTTACCAACAGTGTGATGTTGACCTGTTGGTGGATTTCAAATATGCATGCACAAGTTACTGTGTAACTGTATCAATATGCATGCATATAAAGCTCACAAAGGTACAAAAAGTCAGACACAGAGGAAAATATTCATTGCAATTTACAGCTGATAATGGCAGCTGACAGCATATGGAATGCTGCTTTCTGCTTCTAGAGAACAAAAGATTAATTTCAGCATCCTTTGTCAGCCTGATGCACAGCATTTCTGGGCTTAGGAATATGTGAGAATAGAAAGGTATAATTCAGTCAGTTCTGAACCCTGGAACAGGCAGATTTTTATTTACTTTCTTTTCCTGCTTCATTTTCATTTCTTTCACACTTGTGAGTTTTCACAAAGACACCAACCATTCAAAAGATATCCAGCCACTGCTTCTTTTTCAGCGACCAAAAATGTGAACAAAAAGCAAGTGTGCCAGCCAAGGTATATTCTGCAAGGGAGCAGCACAAATGGAGGGAAAAAAAAAAAAAGGAAGCCGATTTTATTCAGTCCCAGTGACAAGATGTTTGGGAGCTGACTTTGCCAAGTGGAAAAAACAGTTGAAAAACATGTATAGTAGTCAGTCTGAGAGCAAGACAGAGATAAACCCAGTGCAATTCTTTCCTTTAAACTGGTGGCAGTACTGCAAACATACATCCTGTTGCACCCATGAAATGAAGTAAGTGTCTGAAATAAGTAGCTTATTAACACAATTCGTAATAGACATAGCTGATCAACTAGAATGAAAACACCCCTTTTCCCTGTGGGAGACTGACATATTAAACACAGGCAAGAAATTCAAACTAGGGCCCAGTATCCAATATTAATAAGGCAGCAGAATCCACAAAATATATAGCTATCCCATCTGGAAGTCTGGTGAGCAGAGCAATAAGACCAGCACCACTGGCATCTAGTGCCGAGCACCACACCTCCGTGATAGGTCTCCTGTTAGCACTGGCCACAGGTGGAAGAGCAAAGCCTCAGGCACACTGTGTGCAGGGATCAGTCCCCTTGGCCATGGCCAGGACAGTGGGGGGCCCTGTGAGGGGACTATGGAGTGCCTGGAGAGGGGCTGCAGAGCAGTTCGGTGCCACTCAGCATGTCCTCTTCTGAAGTCAGACTCACCTTCCACTCCAGCAGCAGCAGCAGCAACAGGGAAGTACAAAAGATCCCTCAGGAATGAACAGTGGCTGATGACAAATCATTTGGAGACACAATTTCCCATGCCTGACGGTGCTGCTGTGACATTCGTGCATGAATGCCACTTCCAGAGAAGCAGTAGCTGAGGCAACAGGGACTGGATTCATTTCTGCTGTTTTCAGTGGGCAAACAAAGCCCTAGGAGAATCTGGTTCATCTTGCCTAAAGAGGCTGTGCACGTTTTCCCTGTAGATTTAAGTGGACTTCTATTAGTTAAGAAATTCACTTGACTTCAGGACCGATTGCACTGAAGTTTCTCACAGAAAGTAATACAAACAGGCATAGAAAACATAAAAAAATGAAATCTACTTCTTTTTCTTGTTGTTGTTGTTGTAGATTTTCCTTTAGCATCACTTTTGTTCATGTATTATAAGAAGTCTTCAGGGTTAACTTCAAACACAGGCACGCTTATTTGGATACTTGCTAGTCGCAACACTCTTCTTTGACTCACTAGGAAGCCTATGTTAAACCCTAAGATATTTTTCAGTAGTACACAGTAACCCATTCCAGCATTTCCCACTAGAAGGATTTTAAATGTTACGTTCTTTTTTGGAAGCTACCAAAGCTGTCCTACAAAATCCATTGGTCTCACTTGAAGTGGTCTCATTGAAAGAGAATATTTAGACACTCACTTGTCTGATCCTACAGCTCTGCCTAATGCCTTCCTACACTCTTTTGGCTATTTTGCTATTGTCATCACCAGCTTTGAGCTTGATACAGGAAATCTATAATTAAACATAGCTTTTGAGCAACTCTGCAACACTGAATATGGTTGAGTATTACTGTGCAATAGCACCTGCCTATCCAGCCCAACTCAGATACACATTTATTGATCTTTAGAACAAAATAAACTGTTCAGACCCGTAGGCAAAGTTTCATCTCTGTGCCTGTGATATAAAAAGGTACTTGAAAGACAAAGGTGGTAATCAATTATCTGAGCAACACAGACTAGCTGTGTCTAATGATTCAGAGTTAGAGTTCAGCTGTAAGATAAACACAAGGCAACCAGCTGAAGACAAGAGTCTTTCTTCCAAACTAATCTTTGAGATTAGTTCTACTCACAAAAAACTTTGATCAAAGGCCTAGCAATGTAATGAAATACTCATTTGTACATAGGTCATTCAGCTTTTCTCTGGGTTTTGTTTGTTTTCATGTATAAACAAGATTTATGAAATCAGGCTTTTTCTGTGAATGCTCCCATTAGCATCTTTATCCTGGTGATTGGTTTCAAACATTTAACACAGATGTTGAAGGTCATTAGACCTCTGCAGTTTTTGCAAAAATTGCTGTCACACTGAGAACCAAGAAGATGTCAATTTCTTTTGTTGAGGGGAAAAAACGAGAGTATGGACTAGTGTCTGCACATGGAGAGAAACTAGACATTTCTCTAGACACTAAAGTCATCTGACCACAACACACAAAACCAAAGTCACGCAAGTACTTCTGGCACACAGAGGGCTACTTCAGAAAGGATGTTGTTTCCTTCCTCACAGGTTATGAACCTATGAACTACAGCAACACAACTGCAGTTTTATCATGGTTCTTTTAATACTAGGTGACTTTCTTATCATCTAAAAAAACCCCAAATTGATTCTTTATTCCTTAGTAGTTCCTGAGGGAACATGGGGCAGGAGAGGGTGCCACTATGATTTTTGGGGAAAGCTCAGAAATACGCCTTACAGCCAAACTAAAAAATAAAAAATATCAGATATTATTCTTAAAATATCATTTTTAGTTAGTCTCAGGATGGTAAGGAGTAGTGGTGATATGCCTTGTGATTTTTGCACACATGAATACTGCATAATACGTTTAAAATCTTAGTTTGGAGAAAACCACCACTGAGTTTTGAGCAACATCAGCTCCTAGATTAACATAGCTGCTGTTTCTCCTACAACTTGCCATGTTTCACAAATCTCTGTGTTTCTAAACTTTCCCTCTGTGAAGCTTTTTACGTTGAAACTAAGCTTAGGCAGACTGCTCCCAAACCATCTCTGCTCCTTCAGCTGCCACATAAGAGAAATTTTGAAATCTCTGTCCTCCTAATAGAAAGGCATCAAATTGTGCATGTCCCAGGTCAGCATCATGCTGATGAAATGCCAAATCATAGAAAGCATAATAGACCTGTAATCCAAATATCCTTCAGTTTGCTACATTCTAAATACTCACTTCCCTTCATGCTGGCATCCCCATGTACCCTAACACTTCTCTTTTTTTTAAAGAGATGTGCTTAGAACTGCTTTATTGTAATCATAATAACATTAATTTAATAAGCTTTTAAATAAGCCAATTATTCTTTATACAGATTAGACCTAAATATTAATTAAATTATGTAGCTTAGACATGTCTTTTTCTAATAAATAGTGTAGTGGAATTGTTAATGCTTCCCAATATGTATTCACAGCTGATAGATTTATTTCTTTTTCTCCAGATTTTCATGAATTACTGTTATTTTTTTCCTTTTCTACTCCCCCTACATGTTCTTTAAGAACGTGACCCCATAGTCTTTTCCAGATCGGTGCAGTAAGAGCACCTTAGCGTTTGACTGCACTCTAAACAACAAGTTGAAAACCCAAAAATCTGTTTGTCTTTTACAGAGGTTGAAAATTCTCTCAAGTTCTGTGCTTGACATAGTGCTTTTTTTCACCATATCTGAGAATTATTTTTTTCTATTCTTCCAATTTATATTCTCACTGTATTTGCAAAGTTCAGGCTTCTTTAAGATAAGCATATGTTAAAGTACTATTGTGCAATAAATTAAACATTCCCTCTGAAATCTAGAATATTAGGGTAAAAATACTCAACCCTTACACCTACCTATGGGTATTATCAAAATATCTGCTCATTATCCAGTACAAACAAAAGAAGGACTTGGGGGTGCTGGTCAATGAGAAAACAAACATGAGTCAGCAGTGTGTGCTTGCAGCCCAGAAAGCCAACCGTATCCCGGGCTGCAAAAAAAGGAGTGTGGCCAGCAGGTCGAAGGAGGTGATCCTGCGCCTTTATTCTGCTCTCGTGAGACCTCACTTGGAGTATTGTGTGCAGTTCTGGTGTCCTCAACATAAAAAGGACATGGATCTGTTGGAACAAATCCAGAGGAGAGCCACGAGGATGATCAGGGGACTGGAGCACCTCCCATATGAAGATTGGCTGAGAAAGTTGGGGCTGTTCAGCCTGGAGAACAGAAAGCTGCGTGGAGACCTCATAGCAGCCTTCCAGTATCTGAAGGGGGCATATAGGGATGCTGGGGAGGGACTCTTCATTAGGGACTGTAGTGGTAGGACAAGGGGTAATGGGTTAAAACTTAAACAGGGGAAGTTTAGATTGGATATAAGGAGGAAATTCTTTCCTGTGAGGGTGGTGAAGCACTGGAATAGGTTGCCCAGGGAAGTTGTGAATGCTCCATCCCTGGCAATGTTCAAGGCCAGGTTGGACGAGGCCTTGGGTGATGTGGTTTAGAGAGAGGTGTCCCTGCCCATGGCAGGGGGGTTGGAACTTGATGGTCTTAAGGTCCTTTCCAACCCTAACTATTCTATGATTCTATGATTTAATGGTCAAAGAGAATAATTCTTGGTGGGAATGAAAAGGAGAAAGAAATCGAGGTACATGTTTTCTTCATCTTCTCTGCATCTGGACAGAAAAAAAGATAATCTTGTCCCTCTGATATGTGGTGGTTTCTCTCAATCTTTTCTTTCCCTTTTTGGGGGGGATATTTTAGCCCTTGTTTGCTACAGGCTTTCAGTATACCTTATAGTCTTGTTCATGGTTACCCCTGTGCTTTAGAATATCTTGGAAACAGTGAAATCCTTTCCCATGAAGGTCTGAAATATCTGTAGAGTCTCTCACAGGGGTATCAATTTTCTAAGCATTCCTTATGGTTTCAGATGCATCACAAGAACATGAAGAGACCCATGCATTTATGAAGTGGCAAAAGAAGCTACCATGCTGCAATTAGACAGAAGGTCATGTGCTGTGAACTACTGCACTGACAAACCCATGCCTGCTGCTAGACCTCTGCAAACATCTGCAGCAATGATTTGTAACACCACCCTTCCAATCTTATACCTCCTGTCCAAGACCCATTCACCTGGCACAACCTAATGCTTTCTTTCTTCCTATTGGCCTCCCATTTTCGTCATCTATAATAATTCAGTAGAAAGAACAGACCAAAATCTTTCCTCTTTCAAATTAGACAGTCTATTCTTGCTCAGCAACTACAGTCATTTCATTTGACAGACAAGTTGTCCTGGGTTCAGCTGTAGCAGTCACACATGTAGATGTGTTCACTGACTGATATTTACACATTTAGAATTTTTTTTTTTTTTTTTTTTTACTTATGGATATTGTGTGGAAATCATCAAGTTGATACAATTAAATCTGAAGTTAGACTTTAGTCTTAAAATAATACTGTTCAAAGTTAGAATATTTAGAAGTATGTATTACAGCTAGCTATACATCAGATTTAAATACATTCCTACCCACCAAACTTTAAATGTTCATGTTTTCCAAATAAGTTGCAGTTGCAGAAACATTTTTACCAGAGAACCTCAACCCAATCCCATTGGGATAATCAATTAACGTAGCTGCATAGACTACATGGAGTGGCAGAATATCCAACATGACAGAAATTAGAAAGCCAGAAATATTTGTTGTTGAAAGTCCTTATAGGATGTCTACTCAAAGTTTTTTGACTCTTAATACAGTAGGCTTTTATGCTGTTTTATTGATCAGTATACAATCTTTTATTGTTTCAATTCCTATTTAGCACACTTGAAAAGAGAAATCTAGATTTTAGAAAATGATACTGATACATAGCAGAGTTAACTGTGACCTTTACATTCATGCCACCTTAACAAAAGAAGAGAAGCTAGGCTTATAGAATAAAGAGAATTCAGAATTTGAGGTTCTTGTGACAACTCAGGAAGACACACAAAACTAGCACTTCTACAATAATAAGGTCACCAGAACAACCATGTGAAAGGAAATAGAAAAAAAAATCAAAACAATGGGAAAAAATGCTAATACAGAACAATTTTTGAACTTTTATGAGTTCCACACTGCATTTTTTCATGTATCTGTGATACTTTTTGTAAAAGTAGCTGTGACTGCAAAGGACACAGTTTTCACTCTGAAATATTCATCCTAGGGGCACTTTGGCAGCTGTAATGCAAAAAAAATGATCTGGAACATATAGGTTTGAACAGAGCTGAAATTAATAATATTCAATGGAATCTAACAGGTAATTTTAGAAATTGGAACAAAACCTCCATCATTTCAAGTGGCATCATAACCCTGCAACAAATTACTGACAAATAGAAAAAAAAACCCTCCCACTTTCTTCAGAATCTGTGGCAGATAATGTTTTTACATGTGTTTAATAAATTGATTTTTTCTTCCTTTTGCCTTTGCTAGCAAAAATATTTTTCTCTTTCCTTTGTTGTCCTTTTACTGTTAATCGGAAGTGTTTATAATCTGAAACACATGAGAAGTAGAGATCTGCTTGCTTCTTTCATTGATCACCTTACCAAAGACGAAAAGCAATGCTACAAATTCCTGTTTCTGCTTGGTTGGAGGTTGGTCCAGTTGCAGGCCTCATAACATGTTTGAAATAGACCCCAAGCAAAATTGTAAGCTTGTTTTACTTTAAACACAGTGGACATGTGGTCGGGCTAAAACAATAGAGAAGGTGAAAATGAAATAAACCTGGTGCTCAAGCTCACAATAAGAAAATGTGGGTTTTCTCTCTTCCTGCCAATTTTTAATCTATTCTTCATAATGAGAAGGTTAGGAAGAGTGATGTGCTCATTCTGGAGAAAACCAAACAAAATCCAGAAATAATTCTAGAACTTTAACCCTCTCCTTGACAGTTTTGCTTGCTGCTTCTATTACAAAAACAGCTCTAATTTTCTATTTAAGAATATTTCATTTTTAACTTTTCGTTTTCCATCTTATTTCCTTCATCTCCTATCTACAATTGAACAGTTCCACACAAAAAGCAATTTCACTCTGATAAATTGCACCAGCCAATTCTCATGCAGCAACTTTCTTCTGCAGACCTGCAACCACTTTACAGGGGGAGGTAAGGTTCAGTACTGATCTTGTATGAATTACACAGAGAAGAAATATACTGTATAAATTAAGTAAGCAAGAAATAGAATGGTCATTTCTTTCATCTCTTCTAACACTGAGGATTACTTTCCATAGTGCTGCTTGCATGTTATTTGTCTGGAAAAATTTTCACAGTTTCAAGCATCAGAGTTCACAGGAGGTATTTCAGAACATACTGATCAGGCAACCCACATAGTAAAAACTTAACTTACCTGGCTTTCTCTTCACCCCCTCCTCATATTTTTTTTTTCCTTTTAGTATTCTAAATACCAGTTCACCAGTGCTTATCCTTTTACATATGTAGAGGTAACTCTTCCAGTAAGGAAATAAATTTTTTTGTGAAGCTCACTTCTGATCTAGCTGCATGACTGTTTCTGTGTGTGTTTGCAAGTCATGATGCAGAGACAAATCAGGATGTGCAGCCATGTGCTGGCAAACAACATGGGCTGGGTATGTCTGACCAGTTCTGTTAGATTTAGGCCTAAAAGTAATGTGTACCTTCTAAATGTTTTTCAGTAATCCTTCCTCAGAGGTCAATATTCCACAGGCTCTCACACTTCCATTGATCTTCCCTGTGCTTTTTCTAGCCCTTTCTAAGTGAGACAAAGTACAGTTTCAGGGAAAAGGTACCATAATAACAGCTGCAATGCAGAAAGAAGAGGAAAATTCTTCACTGTTCTGTGAAGTGCCATTACTCCCGCAAACAATATTTTATGAATAACACATTGTTTCAGCATCATTCTTCCCCAAAATGTGTCAGTAATGTTAGATCATTTGAAGCTATTATATGTAACAGCATCTTTTGCTCCTCATGTCCATGGAAGAGTTGGAAATACTAATCACAAGTTAGTTTACTACTCCATTCATGGGTCTGCTGTCCCCACAACTGCAGAGTAGACCTCTGATCTGTTTACACCTCTAAGCAGTAACTTGCAGCCCATTCCCCCATCTGCAAAGACCCAGGGCAGGGGAAAGGCTTTGCCCTTGCATGCAAATTCTGCAGCCCTTTGCATTTGGCAATCCTGCAATAGACAACCAGTTGTGTCGCTCATCACCAGCATGTTTCGGAGGTTACAGTGCCTGTGACACATAAGCAGAATTGAATGAAGAACGTTTTCACTGACAAACAACAAAGACAAGTCTTAATGTCATGACCATTGTTTTTCCTGTTACCAAATCCTTGCATATCAAATTGTTCTGAATAAAACTTGCACTTTTCCTATAAAAGATAAAGCTGTCAACTGTGACCAGATAGCAGCTATGGCTGCTGCCTAGGAAATATTTTACCATGAAGCAAAGTTCCTTGCACAGAACTAAAAGCAGCTTTCACTGTCAATTCAGAAGTTCATAGAATCCTAGAATAGTTTGCTTTGGAAGCAACCTCAAAGATCATCTAGTTTGCCCCTCCCTGCCATGGGCAGGGATATCTTCCACTTGACCAGGTTGCTCAAAGCCCTGTCCAACCTGGCTTTGAACACTGTCAGGGATGGGACAGCCACAACTTCTCTGGGCAACCTGTGCCAGTGTCTCACAGAGATTTTTTTTCCTAATGTCTAATCTAAATCTACCCTCTGACAGTGTAAAGCCATTCCTCCTTGTCCTGTCACTACATTGTAAAAAGTCCCTCTCCAGTTTTCCTGTAGGCATCCTTTAGGTACTGAAAGGCTGCGCTAAGGTCTCCTCAGAGCCTTCTTTTCTCCAGGCTGAGCAAACCCAGCTCTCTCAGACTGTCTTCATAGGAGAGATGCTCCAGCTCTCTGATCTTCTTCTTGTCCCTCCTGTGAGCTCCCTTTAACAGAGATTTAGAGGTTTCGTTTGGTTCAGACCCATAATAAAGGTTTTCATTCATTACATTTATTGGAGAATCTTGTGATTAAGTGAATCAGTGACCAAAAGGACTCATGAAGATAAAAATTCTGACATTAAAAAAGTATTTTTACATTATAGCAGAAGCACAAAATAGTTATTAGCCTGACATTTAATTTGTAACAGGGAAAAATGTTATAAAGAGTGAATTTTATATACTAAAGATGAAGGAGGAAGAATGTACATGGAGACTAGCTTTAAAGTTTGAAAATAAATTTGCTCTTTGTTTAATATAGGCATAAACCAAAACATTTTGTACATTTTGTCACAAAGTAAAGCGGTGTCATGCCTCTCTCTAACAAGGACACCTTGAATGTGTGCAACGGATGTTCAAGCCTTCCCTTCACTCATTTAATCAGATTGCTGCTCAGTCCTGTTCACTGTGCCTAAGGCAGGGCAGGTGTCTTGAACCTGCATCTCTGATGGGAGATCACATCAGGATCTCAAAGACCATGTAAACTTATTGGCTACTTCTGAGTGGTTCAAAGCTATACATAATCAAATAAATTAGGTGGAATTTAGGTCAACCTAACATAAATTTTGGTCACTTTTATTGCTGAAACAACATAAACATATTTCTGGTGGAAATCTGGCCAGTATACTTTCAATAACTTCTGCAGAACATTTCAGCATCAGAGGAAGAGCATATTTTGTTGCATTACTACATAATAGTCAATAACCATATAGTTTCTTCCTCAAATCCTATTTTGGTCACTAGACAAAAAATAAAACCTGTTTGTTTGGATTACGGCTTGGATTTGTATTTTTCTTTTTCCTTCTCATGTCAGTTAGGACAATTTAGGTAATCAGGACACGGATTTTTGCCTTCATGTGTAGTATTATTTACCCTTTGAACTCATCCAGCTGCTTCATGGGATACATTTTTCTGAAGTCACTTAAGGCTATTATTTCAAGCTCCCATCATATTTCCTAAGAGATAAACACATAGTACCTGCTAACTGACAGAACTGGCTTTCAAGAAGTCAGAATGGCTTTTGTTATGATGCATCAAATGGTGTTTAATTCTCTTCGTGTCTCAGGTTTGACTTTAGACTGAACTTCCTGATTTCTGAACTATTTAATAATCAACCATATTTCATTCTTTCATCTGTTCCAGAGAACATTAATCACATTAATCCTGCACTGTACAGACCTTCTGTGAGGAAACAGTTTGCATGAATTTGTTTCATCCCAATGTGGATTTGAGTGGACTCACTGCTTCTGATTCAATCTTGCACAATTTATCTGTATCTACTGACCAGTCTGTAATAAATGGCTATTGTCAGTAAAATAGGCCATGCTTTCTGAGTGGTCCATGTCCCTCTGAGAGCATCCTTTCTCTGCAATACCTCTGCTGCCACCTCACACTGCTGCCCAAGCAAGCTTAACCCCTTGCTGCAGAGCAAACCTCACCTCCTGTAAGCCTTACTGTGGTACTGAGGTTTGCTGGAGTGCCCTCTGGTCTAGCTCATTTGTTGTTTCAGGTGCCAATATTAGTCCTGCCCATAAAAGGAGGAGATAGGAAGGCAGTTAGGCTTCTTCACCTGGAGAAAGTGTGCCAGGATGTGTAAGCAAACCACAGGGAAATAACTTTGCACTGGGAAATATACCATTTGCTCGGAATTATTTCTTCTATACAGCTTACTGAAAGACAAGTAGCAAACACAGTCAAAATTTGTAATGTTGTTTACCTGAGCTGTTCTCCTGTAGTGTCCAAATTTAGGCAAGCAAGTACAGGGAACCTTATTTTCTGAGGAAGTAGACACTTTTGCTCCCATTAACATCACCTCTTATTATATTTTCAAAAAGACACAGTTATACAGCAGCTTTGTACATTTTTATACCTTTATTTAGTGTAAAGAAAAGTAACTTACTTTTCCCTGGTAACCTCATTTACAAGTAACAGAGCATTCACATGACTTCATAGTCTGACTTTGGTGGAAGCTGAGGTTATTAAGTTCCATATCTAAACGGGATTTAAGTGTTTTCATTTATATGGAGGTGCATCTGAAACTTTTGGCTCTAAACTTCTTATTATGTGTTTTACATTCCTTATGTCATGGTTTATACCCTGTCAGCAAGTCAGCCACACAGTCTACTCCCCACCTCGCCTTTCTTCCCTCCCCTCCACCTTTCTTGCCTCCCTGCTCACCCTGCTCCCACAGGTTGAGACAAGAACAGTCCAGTAACTAAGGTATAACACAAATCACTACTGCTACCACCAATAATAATATTGATAAGGGAAATAACAAGGGAAGAGAATATAATACCACCTGCTGAACGAGCCTGACAGAGCGGTGAGTCCCTCCCAGGTAACTCCCAGTGACCTCCCTGGGCATGACGCGCTGTGGTATGGAATACCTCTTTGGCTAGTTTGGGTCAGGTGTCCCGTCCCTGCTTCCTCCCGGCTTCCCCTCCTCCCTGGCAGAGCATGAGGCTCACAAGCAGACTAAACATTGGTGTTATCAGCGCTGTTCACAGGCCAAAAGTCAAAAACACAGCACTGCACCAGCTGCTAAGCAGGAGAAAAAATGACTGCTACTGCTTAACCCAAGACAGTTATAATCTGAAGGGTGTTATATTAAATGTAGTCAAATTCAGCATAGGTAAGTAAATATAATTTAAAACCCTCTCAATATATCACCCTCATATTCATCAGTTTTCCAAACATACCCTATTCCACCTTGATCTACTATATATTTTTCAATATGAAATAAAAAAGAGGGCAAAAATAAACACAGATATTCATGGAAGTGCAAGACACAGTACCTTGAGCAGATGTTCAAGATAAGCAGCAGTTTGTATGTAGAGAAGATGATTAAAGAAGATCTAGTCAAGATGTAAATAAAGGATGACACAGAGAAAGCTAACTATGTTCTGCTGCTTTTCTGAAACACCAAGTGAAAAGTGCACTTACAATGGGAAATGAAGTACTGGAGGCTCATTAGTAATGTGTCTCCTCTCTGGCTAGGGGGGTCTGCAAGTTGACGTTTTGAGACTGTCACAGCCCAAAGTATAGCTAGTCTTTCAACAGAGTAAGAAGTTCTGAGGGATGAGGTAAAACAAGTTGCTTAGACTTTCAAAAGAAATGACAGTGGTATGAAAAGAAAACAAAGATGGTTTCATTAGAAGTATTTCCACAATACATCAAAAAGAGGCCTGAGTTGTGATATTTGTTCTCAAATTTAAGGAAAAGGCAGCAGCCTTGAATTCATCTCATCGTTGGTGTGAAGAGCACATGCTGAAGAGGATAGCTAATTAAACAAACGTCTGGAAGAAAGGGGAGGCAAATACACATAACTCAGATATCCCTGCTCTCAGTAAACCTTCAGACCTGACCACACCCTATTCATGGTTATTTTGGGGTAGAGGTGGGCTCCTGAATTGCTAAATCCATTAAACATCTGAAGTCAAGGGAGTTTCTGAATACATTTTTTGGGTGGCATAACAAAGAGTGCACCCTAAGCACAGGCACAGTACGCAGATGTCACTTTTACCTCTTTCTCCCATCTCCTGATGCCAGGGGCTCATCCTGATGGCAGATTAAAGGCAAAATTTGGGTTAGTATATGGCCTGCAATGCACCACAGCTCTGTGTTCACTGGCTCTCTGAATTTGTCTAATCAAATAGCAATTTTCCATGCAAAAAACTTAGACATTCAAAACTCCACACTCACATCACTGACAAAGCCTCATCCTTACCTCAGCCATAGAATTTTACTTTATCACAGCTGCCCTCATTACGAACAGTAACCCCTTGTGAGCAGTATTATGTTGCTGTTGTGTTTATGATATTTTAAGCTAATAGTTAATAGTATGAATCCTTTCAATGCATATAGCTTGCCATACCTATGCTGACAAAAACTTTCTACTATTTCTTCTTCAGGAAAATTATATCGGCCTAAAGTTTAAGAAATGCTTTAAAAATATTCACATGGGTATCAACCAGGTAATAACAGCTATTTTAAAATGCCAAAAGTTAACAAACTAAATGTTTGTAGGACCTTAAGGTACCTAAAAATAACACAACTTATTGAAATAAAAACCAGAAATAAAGAGGTGAAAAACGTACAGCAATTTTCAGGTCACTAAAATCTTTCCATTGGCTGGGCTTGTTTACATTTTAAGGTGTTTAAAGCTAGATAGCATGATGACGTATTGGCATCAAGATTTTACTAATTCAGACAGTTGCACGAGAGAAATCTTCCTCTTCCATCAGATATAAAAAAGAAAATCTTGTCAGATAGGAAAGCATAGGGAATGAAGGAGATTTTTGAAGTTAAGAATGTTCTCTGGTTCTGAAGAAAAAAAAACAGCACATAAGTAGCCGTTTGTGACATAAGTGTACATCCTTCCAGCAGGGAAAATGACGCCTTGGATGCCATTTATCATAAAATAAGGTGTATGAAGTGTGCAAACAAAATTGGTTTTTTGTGTAGCAAGAGCTGTAGCAATGATAACTATAGCTCTGGAGTTATAGAAGTTTACACAATCAACAATAAAGGTTCAGTAAGTCAGAGGCAATCAGTCAAACTGCCTATGGACCATATTACAGGTTTCCTAAAGCTTTCCCCGTGTGGGAAGGGGTAAACTTTTGTTTAGAAAACTGCAGCTTTCTAAACAAAAACATATTTTGGGGCATCTGCTTGGCTCTGTGAAGTTTCAGATTAATTTCTGGGTGCAAAAGCTTTTACCTTACACCACTGAGAGGAATAGGATTTTAGCTGCATAAAGGCCCTGCCAGCACAGCTATGCTCCGTGTTGCTGCCTTGTGCAAGTATCAGTGATGTGCTGAGGCATCAGTAATCCCCTCTTTCAGCTATCCATCCACAGGGGATGTTCTACACACACACCCACATCCCCTTCAAATTCCATATAATAGGGTGGCTCCATTTTTTAAATGTCCTACATACTGAGACAGATAAGTTACAAATGCTATTTTACTTTTCATTGTAGTAGAGTGTGGGCACTGATAGAAAAAGAACACTTTTCCAAGTACATGTCCCTTTGAGATCTCATTCCTGCAACACCATCTCCCTGCTGCACTCAGTATAGTCTCTTGGCTAAGAAATGGAAAACAGAGTATGTCACACAGACAATCAAATAATCATATATTACTTTTGCAAACTGGAGCTTAATCATAAATCATAAGAAATACAAAATGCACGAGAGTTAATTTCAGAACAGACTTTAAGAAAGTCTTTCCTTAAAAAGATTAAGTGATCTTATGATCACTCTGACATTGTATAAGATCACATTTCATTTCAAAGGTATTATCTACCATTCAAAACACAAATATTTTGCAAGCTCTTTGAACTAATGGCTTATCTAGTCCACATTTTTTGAATTAAAATGTGTTATTTTTCTATAACTGTTCATAAAAACACCAGTTCTGCACAGTAGGCAGTTAAGTAGGTACTGTAATAATTTGCAGTGAAATTTCTGATAAGTGTGTATTTGAAAACTAAGTTCTAAACACTAAGTCAGTGAGAAAGAAAAAAATTAAAAGGAAAGAATAGTCACAGAAAGCTGAAAACAATGAAAAGAGAAGGAAAAATCTTGTATTCTTGCATCATCAGTATTGCTGTGTCTAAGATTCAATTAAGGTGAACTTTATCCTGGTTGGGTGAGTGGAAGTGGTATGAAACTCTTTTAATGGGATCAGTAGGGCTTGCTTGTACCCAATGGAAATAGTTTTGATCAACAAATCAAGAGCCCAGTTGCTAACATTTGATCAGATACACCCCCTTTGCATTTTTCAGAAGTAAGAAACACATATATGCTACTAGCAGGTGATCCAGCATCAAGCAGCAGTTGCAGAAAGGGAGAGACCTCACCGAAGAAAAGGTTCATTGACAGAAGACAGCAATTACAGAGACAGAAGGCAGGAGATCATTCTAGCACAACAACAGAAGTCTGAATCAGTGTTAGGTGAGAAGCAGGCAATATTCAACAATGTTGAGGGGCATAAAGTGCATGGAATATGTATCTTGCAGACTTCATTCTCAGTTGACACATGTTTAAACTCACCAAGATGGTAACCAAATCACAGATACTGCAACGCTGCTTGCAGAAGAAGGGACATTGTCTTCGTAGAGTACACACTTTGTGGCAGAACACAGGCTGCTAGATTCTTCAGAAAATTCCTGCTGGCAAAGAGAATTTAACAATGAAGTGACATGCTGAGTTTTCTGTTTCTGCAATGGTACAGATAGACAAAAAGGAGAAAACACGTTTTCTCTGTTCCTCAGTGTTCTAGACCGGAGAGCCTTTGCCTAGCCTGCCAGATGAAAACCCCACAAGCTCTTGTCCATTTTGTAGTTGCAAATAAATCTCCGACATGAGGAATGCAGGTCACCACCAAGTCCTCCCTCCCATGGCCTCACTCCCTTCCTTCTGCACAATGTTAATTTTTCTTTTTTTTTTTTTGTTTTGTTTGTTTGTTTGTTTGTTTTGCCTGCTTCACAGTAACATCTTGAAAAAATTCTGCCCCAACCTGCCCATTCCCTGCCTGAGGTGATGGGGTGGCCACTGGCTACCAGGTCCTGCCTGTCCCTTGATAACACCATAACCTGAAAAAAGAGGCTGAAAAAGTAAAACAGGCACCATCATTGTCTATAAATAACATCATAATATTTTCTGCATGTGGTCATGATAAGTCTGAGGCAACAAGTGTGAGCTCCAGGATAACAGCGGCCTAAACACAAGAAACTTTTGCATCCCCATCTGTTTGGAAGGCAGTGGCATTTTCACTTCCTCACCTGTCATCCCTCTACGACCTCCACATGTTATGAACATATTCTACCAGTTGGCTTTTATTTCACCACTGGAAATTGTCACATTCTTCTAGAATTTCAAAGACAGAGCCTGAGGTTATGATAAATTTTACATATCAGTTAAAACAGCTATGAATGACAAAAGCTTCTTAGCTCATGGAATTGTGAACATTGTAAATTTCCAACAATGAATAAAACCAACTAAGAATGCTGGTGGACTTTCATGGACATTTAGATGTAGCACTGAAGTTACAGAGCAGTGTTATTTCTTCTCCTAACCTTTTGATCTGGTATGCAATTCTGTTCTTTCTGTTTAGGAGGGAAGGATCTTCCTAGGGGTGTTAAACTTGTTATAATTACACATCTCTCTTTGGAGGAGTTCCATGCAGCAGATAGATAGTCTCACACACCTGCATTATTGATCATGCTCTGCTGGACTACCCAACTCCTTCTTGGAAGAAAATGAGGCTTTTCATATCCAGGAAGCTGAGCAAAATTTGAAGACAGCAATATCTCCAATGACTCATCTGCATAGCTGGAAAATCCAAGTAAGGTTTATGTGCACATTTTGTAATGTTAAGAACTGATTTTATTCTTTTTTTTCCTGATGCTCCCTGAAGTTTTCCTTCTACTCTAACTGTGAGAAGCAATTCAGGCAGGCAGTTTTATTCATTTAGGCAGTTATTATTCAGAAATTTCACAGCACTTATGTTCATTTCATGCAATCTTACGCAAACACCTGCTAGTACACACTGTTCAGGGTCACTCTGACATTGTATAAGCTCTCAAACAGAAAACCAAACCCAAATCAACAGCTCCTAGAGGGAATTTATCCACAGTTCATTCTAACACTTTCTGCAGTGCAGAGCTGGCACAGAAATAAAGCAGATCTTAGACAACAGTGTTTCACAATATCTGAGAATATGTTTTCAGCCCTCAGATCATAGAACAGTTAGGGTTGGAAAGGACCTTAAGCTCATTTTGTTCATGGCCCTTCTCAGACAGGAAAGCATTCTCTTTTCCCCAAGATGTAACACTTTTCTCTATAGCTTAGCAGACTCAAGATGGCCTTACATAAGTTCTAGTTTGGACAAGGTAGTTAAACAATATAGTATGCAAAATCTGAATCACAGTTATATGACACAGGCTTGGGGTTTTGGTGGAGGGTCACACGCTTTGTCTGTTTGCTTCCTTTTTTTACCATGATAATGATGGTATTATCAAATGTCTGGAAATCATTTTTTCTCTTGACTTTGGCTGACAAATCATGCCCAAAGGTGGATGCCCATTACATACTGCAGATCGGATCATCATCAGCAAAACTGTTTTCTACCCATGCTCCACCTGAGAAATCAGCCATGTTGTGTGTTACCGCATGTAATTCAAATACAGCACTGCCCTCAGAGTCTACATCATCCCCTAAGCCAGATTGTGTTTACACTTCCTGTGGTGGCATGACCCTGACCAGCAACCAAGCACTCAACCAGAGGGCAAGGAGAGAATCAGAATAATAAAAATGAAACAAAAAGAAAAGCTTGTGGGTTGATATCAGGACAGTTTGATAACTGAAGGAAGAGAAAAAAAACACCGTCCATCAGCTCATCCATAATGCTCAGCCAGTCCCATAGCAGCAACTGCTAAAGAAAGATTCCCACAACCCTTCTCTGTTCTACCCCAGCTTTTATTACTGACCATGATGCATGGCATACACTTTTAATTAGTGTGGGTTGCTATGAAGCTCTGTCCTCTCCCAGCCTCTTGCCCAGCTGTAGTGTACTTGCTAGGGAGATCAGAGAGAAAAACAAAGAAAGCCTTGACAATGTGCAAGTACAGCTCAGCAATAGCCAAATCAGTGGTGTGTTATCAGCAATGTTTTAGTCACAAATCCAAAACACAGCACTATATGGGATCATATGAAGAAAATTTACTCTGCCCCAGCCAGATTCTATACAACCCATCTACCTAAGTGGTAAAGAAACCACTTGCATGGGACTATCTGAGCTGCTGAGCTCACTCAGGCAGCTAAGGCAGCCCAAATTCAGAACCCTTCATCTCAGCTAGGTCATTTAGTGAGATGGAGCTCTACTGCAGAAACACCATAGAACTGAAGGAAAATGGTAGATCAAGTGCCCACTATTGCCTGGCAACAAACCTGCAATTTCATAGAAAATGAGGCTGTTTCCACTATCAAAGCTACCTCACTTGTTGCTTATTTAAATAATATGTGTAGCCACTCTTTTGTATTTCACTATGTGATTTCTTGATACTTCTTGACATGGTATAAGGCTGCAAGAACATCCTGAATGTCTGCATTGTCCCAGTACAGCCTATGTAAGTTCACATTGTTTTGGAAAGGAGTATTTGATCTCCATAAATACTTAAAACCACAAAGGAACATTCTGATCTGAGGACAACTAACCACTCTACATTTCTAACTCCCTAGATATATCTAAAGCTACTCCCATGTTCCTCTTGTTGTATTTTTGCATTCATTGTTCTAAGATAATCTGCAATAACTGATACTAGATAGCTGCTCTCAGCAGCCCTGTGCTACTAGAAGTTTATCTGAATTCAATTCCTTGATAATTCTGCAAAAATGCAAGCATATTATATATCTCATAGCTTAACACAGTCATCATGAAGAGATAACTCTTTTCTTGGCTGTAGCCAGGTATGTATTTGAAGACTATTATCATGTTTTCACCTTCTCTGCCAAGTTTTTATTTCTGTGGGTGATGCAACACCAGTAATATCACTGGGTTTTTTTTTCAGAAGTCATGCTTTTTAGACCTGTGATCATTCCTGTCACTCTCCTCAGTCTTTCTTAAGTTCCAGTTCCTCAAAAAAAGACACACAAAAAAGTGCTACCCTGCAGGATCAGACTGGTGAGTTCCTCTATCTCTGTATTCTGACTCCAACAGTGACAACTAGAGATGTTTTGCAGAGGGAACACACAAGCCTGGCCACTTAGCCAATGCTGAGTAGAATAAATGGATTGCATTTATTATGGTAGGGTATAGCTCTGCTTATTTACCTCACTGTGAAGTTGAACCACCAATCAGTCAATTGCAAACACGAAAAGAGGTATGCCCATGATGTAAGGGAATAGCTCAAAAATTTGTCTGAGAGAAAGTCAGAGGACTAGTATGTTATCAGGAATTATGAAATCAGGAATTATCAATAATTATGCATGTTTTTTTCAATTTCATTTGAACTCAGTCAAATCAGAAACAAACATGAATTTTTCCTCAATGTCACTCAATCCTTTCAATGTCAGAAGAAACCATAAAGTTTAGTAACAGTTGAATGAATACATATTTATCCAACTACCTGAATTTTTTGCAAAATAAATATATTTTGTTTAAGTTTTGGATAAACCTACCTTTTCTTTTTTTTTTTTTTTTTTTTTTTTTGCATTAAAACCAATTCACTGATAAAGAGATGGCAATCCAAAATCTGAAGGCCTCATTAATAAAAAAGTATGCTTAAGACAAGTAAAATGAAGCTAGAAGAGAGTGACGGGTGAATAATGATTGCTGGGAAGATGAGTTGATTATCACTCAGGAGATTATACAATAAAATAAATCATTAAAAATGTCTATAACTCAAGAAAATAAATATTTGCTGGTTCAAGTAACATAGTCTTTACGAAAAAATTATTAGAAATTGTATTGCTTCCATTAGAGCTTTATCAAAAAAATGCTGAAGGAATGTTTGAGCTGGGTGAATTTATCTCCTTGTGTATGATAATGAAATGAAATTATCTGCTTGTGTATTTATTTATAAAAATGCTTTTTTCTTTGACAGAACCAGCTTATTCCCCTACAGAAGAATGTGTATTTCACAACATGCATACACAACAATTAGAGTCACTCTTGCTATTGAAACCTGGCCATCCTTCATTCTTGGTCCACAGAGTCACCTCCTGCCATATCGAAGGATCACTAGCGTAAGTCAGGAAACTCATTGTGCAAATGTCAGCACTTTGTGATTGACACAACTTTGTCAGTGCAATTTGTGATTGACTATTTGTGAAACTTAAGAAGAGAAGCAACCAGAGAAATAAAAGCTAGTGTACTGTCAACATAGCACTAAAAGCCAGATGTAATCCTTAGATGTGATGCTCACACTACACCATTTAGAGTGACCACACCCAGCTTAAATTTTATGTGTACAAGGTGATTAGCAGAACAAGAATATCTTTACAGTGAGAGTGGCTATGCACATAAGACACAGGGCTGCATACCCAAATAAATTTTACGTAGAAGCCTGTACTTAGCCTGACCTTAGAAACTGAGAGATCATCCAGCCTTCAAGCATCAGGGGTAACTGTCCTCCTCCTGGGCTTCCTTCCCAACCTTCAGGATGCTATATGTCACTGGGGCTGCCAAACATTTTCCACTGTCCATACAGATTTTTCTAACTTGACTAATATTCAAACAGCTTCCTCATTTAAATACACCATATCTTTATTTAGAACTGTACATAAGCAAGCTTTTTGAAAATGTAATCACAGTTTACTATTACCCTAAGTACTTCAGAGAGTTTAAACAACTGAATTTTTTTTATTAACTTAGTTTGTTTATTCTAATTGCTATCTGAATCATAGCATTCTAAGTCATTTATTATTAAAATTGCCTCAAGGTGATCAACAGAATAACTTCACTTCAAATTTTTCCACTCTCTTCTCAAAATGATAAATGGATTTCAGAGGGTGAAGCTCCTGGGAATGAATATGTAGAAGTATTGAAATGTGGGCACAAACAAAACCATACAAAAACCTAAAAGATTTCTTTGTTAATTAAGTACTTTAGAAAGAAAGGAAATCTAGCAGGGCAAGAGGACCTTTCTGGCAGCACGTATTATCGTGAAGGTACAGTTATTAAAATTATTAGCCACAGTTTCCTTGCCAGCTTCACAAGAGTAGGTTCTTTGAGAGTTTAGATGGAACGGAGGGGGAAGAGAGTCTAGTTATCAGGAGCAGGCACATTGTTGAAACCAGAATATTCTGCTAGGAGTGATATAATTAAACTTTTTTCTACCAATACTACAGGTGCCTCTCTCCCATCCACTTTTGAACACTATCCTAAATGTGCACAACCTCCTTTTGTCTCTTCTATCTCCTTTTATTGACTTATTTCTATGGGGTATTTTTACCAGTTCATTTCCCTGCAATCTGTTCCCTGAATCATGTTCACTTTAGTTAAACCAGTCACACCAAAATACTATCCTAAAATATTATGAACACCACAGAACATTCGATTTTCTGGTTCCCTCTCTCTCAGCAGATTTCTTCTGCCTTAGAGAGTCCAGAACTCATTCCAGATGAATACGGGTGGTTTTAAAGTCCGGATAAAAACAATCTAGAAATTTGTTTTATTTAACAAGCCCTTTCTAAGGATTAAACATATTTTCAACCTCTTCTGAACTGTTTTACAATTGAAATAAGTAGGGAAGTAGGCAAGGAAGTAGGCTTCTGTTCTCAGATATAACAACGACAGAAAATTCCTTTCTTTGCATTTAGCTAATCCACAAAACCATTTTTTTCACACTCAATTAGAGTTGGCGAGACTGTATGCAAAACTGATTTTCTGCAAGCCTGATGTCAGATTCAAGTTAAATTGCCTCACATATTATTAAAAGTATCCATCCCCACTGCTTTCCACGGCATTGTCTTCACATGGGATGCTTAAGTGCCTGCTTCCATCTTGAAACCTTTTTTAAAATCCTGGATTGTTTCTCTCACTGGCCAGAAACTCTTTGTGATACAATTGCTTACCAGAAGGACCTAAACATGAAGTCTGCATTGAAGTTTTGATTCAGTACTGTGGCATGCACAATACTTTGTCAGCGGATCCAAATTAAACTGTGTAATTCAAGGGTAACCCAGAGACAGGTGAGCTATAGAAGGACTGAACAAGTGGTTTCTACCAGCAAATCATTTGACAACTCAGCACTGCCTACAGCTCATGCTTTTGGACAAGGAAAAGCTGCAAATGCTGAACAACTAAGTAGTTTGTGCATACAGCTGCAATGTACAGCTGCAATTGGTTATTTCCAAAGATCTCTGGACAGGGGATTTTCAAGACTCTTTTCTGAGCAAGCAACAAAATTGTGACATTTTAAAGAGACTTGGTTTTCAGAGGGCAGTTACAGCAAATCTGAAAGCACAGCTTTGAGAAGTCTCAAGCTGTTTCTGCAACATTCTGAAAGTTTTCTGAAAAACATAAGCCATAAAATTAAGCACAAGGAAAGATCGCCCCTTTTTATCCACTTCCCAGACTGATGGTGAGGTGATGAGGAGCCTGGGAGTTCATCAGCTGTCATTAATTTGCTGTCAGAGAAGTTCTATTATTGCAGGTGCTTCAACCATGACACCAGAAACAAAGTGGCTCTAGATACAGTGGATGCTACAGGAGAGCTAAGAAGGATGGGAAATGTATGCATCAATCTTTGAGGGAGAAGAAAGGTACAATGTAATAAATGATTTTTGTTTTGCAAGAGACATTGAGATTGCAAAGCCATTGCAGACTCCAGTCAGATTTCTACAGCGACTGGATGTAAGGGTAATACTGAATATACTTCCATGATTGTGCAGTGGAAAAAAATATGGTGCTCAAATCTAATCATTATAGCAGTCAGAATGATTTAAATACTTGGCTTGCTGTTATATTACAGAATTTCTCCTACAGCTATGTTGACCTAATATGACAGAGGAATCTATATATTATTTTCCTAAAATGACGTTAATTTCTAAAGATATTGGGAAAGTCTCTTAGAGAAAGCTATAAGGAATTTTATGTTGTCTCTCCAGTTCTTCACAACAGTGGGATTGTCCCACATCCAGCAAGACTAGCTTGTAAAGCAAAGTGAAAATTGTCCTAACTGCTCCAGGACACTTCAGGCTGTATTTTATTCACAGAAATCAGTCAAGAACAGCTAAGTAGAAATATTCATTATCCTCTGCAGCAGCAACCAATCAAAATGATTCAACTTTTCTGCACTTATTAAGTCTGTCCATCCATACAATTGATCTCAGGCTGTGTTTCCCATTGGTCCATCATTACAAACTTCATGACACTGCTGTAGACAGAGTTTTCAATAATGTGTTTTGACAAAATATGAAGAAGATAAAACCTGATGCACTTTGCTCTAGAAAATGGAATTTGTATTTAGGATAACCTTAGGGAAACAGGAGATTTCAATGAAGGCTGCAGCTCTGATGATGACCTGAGCTGACTTGGCTGCCTTTTTTTTCTAGATCATATTGATGTGAAAGGCAGAGACAACTCTGAAATCTGTTGAAGATTCACTCATCAAGAGACTGCACATACTAACATTCCTCACATCTACTGTGTGTCAGCTTGTTCTGCAGACAGCGCCCACAGCAAGCTGAAACTGGAAGACTTTGACTTCATTTGGCCCCTTGCTAGCCAAATCTGAACTCTTCCACTCTGATTAGCACTTTCAGTATTGCTGTGTTTAGTTGGTAATCTTAGGAAGGTGGACTGGGAAAAGTAGACATATTTGTGAATGAATACATCTCAATCTGGTTAGGATCTGTTGAAAGACTTTAAAGTAGAAAATTAAGCCTGATTTTCCTAATTTAAAGATGTGATTCCAAATGCAAAAAGATACTGTGTCAAATATGGAAAGTTTTGAAACACACAAGAAAGGAAGACAGTAAATATTTCCCATGCCTCATCAGTAGATATACCTGGAAATTGTTTGCCCTGGAGGCTTGTTTAGTAGATCCTGGAATCTGAATATAAATGAATCTGAAAGATGGCAGAGACCAACCTAGCAGATGAAATTTGGAAACAATGAAGAAATGTCCTTACTTAAAGGAAGCTGGATTTCTCTTAATTGTTTTCTGTAACACAGATGAGTGTAAAAGTATAGTACAAAAAGGAAAGAAATTAGCTTAAGAGTTTTTTTTGAGATATGACAGCTGTGGCTTAGGTGAATTTTATTCAAGGGAAAGTAGCTCATACTTGTGGGCTAAATATATTTCCTACCTCACCTATTCTAGCTGAATAGGACAATGTGATTTACACATAAGGAAGCTGCATGCCTATACTGTGGCTCTTGATCACCTCCTCCTGCTCCAGACGAAAAATAACCTCAGATATGGTCCTGTTCAGAGCAGAGGGTAAACAGCTCCTTTCAAGCTTTCCACCCACTATGTATGCCTCCATGATGAACTTGAGTGTAATTTTCTAAGCAGCATCCATGTGGAAACATGGCCACTTGGCTATCTAAATTAATTATGCAGTAATGCAGTCCCAAGAAGATGCATGTAAATCAGTCACTAGAGTGAACAAATCAAGCCTGTGAATAAAATAGAAACATAAATACAGAGTTAATTAATCATTTCTCTTCTTGTAAATTTACAAGGTGTTTTGGGAGCTACACACCCCCTGAGCTGCCAAGTCTACTTGGCATGTTCCAATATTCTGGTGGAGCATACTGAAAAGTTAATAGAGAATTAAAAAATACAAGCAAAAGAAATCTGGCAGTTGAGTAGTAGGAATGTAGAGGTTATAGTATTTATAACATATTACACTGTTTGACATATATAGCTGTGTTCATCGAGGACTATTCACATGTAAAGTTTCCAGATAAATCAGGCAAAATAATATTTATTAAAAAAAATTGTTGAAAATTTTATATCAAACCCTGCATTTGGTTTTGTGATACAAAAAACATTTCAGAAGCAAGAAGTCAGTACTAAAACTGCAGTGAGTAGAACAGAATTTTGACATTCTCAACAATACTGTCACATCCGATGCCCTCCAAAATCACTTTCTCAACACACAAAAGTAAAATTAAAAATTGAACTGACTGCTATAATAAACATAAACCCTACTTCTGAATCTATGATCTTCAGTTTCTTAGAGGTTGACTAGTAAGAATGGTTGAGCACATTGGTACAAACCAAGCCTTACATGGACACAAAAAGACAATGGGGCATTTGTCTATGACACACAGATGACCAGGCTTGAAAACATTGCTGCTACTTAAAATGTATTCACCATGAATACATGACATGTGCTTTTATCCCATCAAAGCATAAATGGTTTTAAATACTACAGTTGAAAATGCATTATCAAATAAAGCTTGTTACAACAAAAGACCTGGTGAAAAGCTGATTTCTTTTAAACAATGGGCTGAACTAAAACTGTTCCAGCTTTACGAATGTGACATGCTCTTGCAAACACACACACTGAAGGCTTACAGAAAGAAAACATTCCTGAATTCATGTAATTTGAAAAGAATCAGAAAAAAAAAAAAAAAAAACCTCTTGGAAAACAGACCTTAAAATGCAGCTGCTTCATCAGCTTTGACTAAAGATACTTGTGTCAGTTCCAGTCCTAGCCTGTATTTTAAAAAAAGGATGCTAAAAGAAGGTAGAAAGTCCTTGAAACGTGGAGGCAACTCCAGCTTTCATTGCTGCTGCTGTTGTTTGCACAGTAGTTATCGGTGTCTTGATTTTCTTCACAATTTACTGCTGACAACTAGGGTGTAGCAGGCTCCATTTTAGTCTGGTTATGACCATCGTCCATGTGTCCTCTCCTCTAATGCAAAGTTTTCCAGCCACTCCCACCCCATGGTAAAAACCACTGCAAGATACTGGTTTACATTTTAGGTCAATTGTAAAGATTTTTTCCTTGACAACAAGCCTATTTAGTGAAACACTAGGCATAGCCGAACTCAAGGTGAAATGCAGGTATTTCATTCATATACCAATAAAGATAAAATGATTTGCTCAGGCATTGCTTCTGTCAGATTGCAATGAAAATTCTTTTGGTTGTAAAAGCAACCAGAGAAATCCCATAAATTCTTCAGGAAACATCAGAAGAATCTTGATCTTAAAAAAATAAACTCTCTAAACCCAATGAAGAATAGGAAACACTGCTTTGGGGTTTTTCTTATTTAATTTGTGTACTCAATTCCCAGCTAGCATGGTGACAAATGCATTATGAATGACAGATTTCATCCTGACAGATCAGCTTCATAAGGTAAACAAATAGAGTGATTTAATAGTTTGCAACAAAGAGCACACTTTTCCTTCGAAACTGGAGTATCATATGATTTAAGAAAAATAACTTGCTTTTTCAGAGACAAAGCGAATATCTGAAGATATCTAAAGGTATTTTTTGGTAATTTTGCCCAGCCTCTAATTCAGGAGGAAGATGCTGCACTACAGATTTACATAAACCACAATATAACCATTCAAGCTGGTATAAATAAAAACAAAGCAATTTTTGAGCTGTTTTGGTTTCAAAGATAAAATGAAGAGCATTACTAAGAAGTACGTAAATGTGTCCTGTTTTCTTCAAATACCGACGAGTTACTCTCCTTCGTGAGTCAATGGATTTAAGCCAATCTAATTCCTTGTTGGCTTCAATTTGTTTTCCAGAAAGTGAAAGGCAAAACATGATGTCTGAGTAAATATGTATTTTTCCTTACAGATAATTTTTTATTTTGGCTGATGACCTCACTCACTTCTTTTTGAAAGTCTGTTTATAACAGACCTATTTTATTGCAGATCTGGGGAAAGGAAGATTTTACAACTTGAAACTAAAATAAAAGTTTTATTTCTTTGAAAATAGCATATTTTCATCTCCCTTTCTTGTGGCTATGCTGTTGTGCAGCATCCTTTCTACAGCATTATATGTGTAATGTGGCAAAGCATTCAGCTGGTCTGAAGGAAAGGGGACTCACAAAGAGGTTGATGTTCTTAAGTGAGATGAATTTCTACTGATGGGTGAGTTGTTACCACTTTTTTAGGGATTCAGTCTTTTCTGAAGGCAATGCAGCCAGTCATCAGAGTCCATTCTTAAGGCAAGTGCCCAGCAAGTTCTGCCACAAGGGAATAATTTTAATGCCCAGAGTCCATAATGTGGTGGAAACAAAAGGACAAAGGGACTTAAAAAAACCCCAAAAATCTAGTTCCAGAATTGCTATCCCAGGTAATATTATTTTTATTCTAAATACTACTATGAAGGTCATTGAGATGAGTGGAATGTTTTCACTGATCACATAGGATGTGTGGGAAGATTTGTGTTTCTGCAAGAAGTTCTGAAATGCATTTATTTCAAAATTTATTTATTTCAAAATCCATTTATTTCTCCCATTTTAGAGTGCCAAAAAATGAACAGGGTTTTTTCTACAGAGTGAAAAGAAAATCTTAACACTCCAGCCTTGACAGACATGAAAGTCTATAAGGCAATAAGGGACTCTTAGAGAAATTAGGGCCAGAACTGTGATACAATAGATGAGAACAGCTTGAGAGCAGCCCTAAGGACAAGAACTTGGGGATGTTGGCTGCTGAGAAGCTCAACATGACCCAGCACTGTGACCTTCCAGTCCAAAAGACCAAGTGTATCCTGGGCTGCATCAACAGGAGCGTGTCCAACAGGTCGAAGGAGGTGATTCTCCTCCTCTAGTCCACTCATGTAAGACCCAACCTGCACTACTGTGTCCAGCTCTAGGGATGTGGGCCTGTTAGAGCAAGTCCAGAGGAGGGTCACAAAGGAGATCAGAGGGCTGGAGCACCTCTCCTATGAAGACAGTCTGAGAGAGTTGGGTTTGTTCAGCTTGAAGATGAGAAGGTTCTGAAGAGACTTAAGATCAGACTTCCAATACCTAAAGAAGGCCTACAAGAAAGCTAGAGAGGGACTTTTTACAAGGGCATATATAGACAGGACAAGAGCAATGGCTTTAAACTGGTGGATTAATATTGGATATTAGGAAGAAGGTCCTTACTGTGAAGACGGTGGGTCACACTGGAACAGGTTGCCCAAAGAAGCTGTAGATGCCCAAGCCTTGGAAGTGTTCAAGGTCAGGCTGAATGGGGCTTTGAGTAATCTGGTCTAGTGGAAGCTGTCCCTGCCTTTGGTGGGGAGTTGGAACTGGTTGATCTTTAAGGTCCTTTCCAACCCAAACCATTCTACAATTGTACAATTCTATGATGGTCCCACCGAAACCTATTTCCAGTACTTAAAGCCAGGATAAGAGGAATGCTCTTTGTTGATCTTCCTAAAGAAGTCTGTCTTATTATATACTAGTGTCTTTGTGCTGACTAGTACCTTATTACAAACATTGAACAACTCAGTTAATAACAGGTTCTAGCAAATTTTAAGAAAAACCTACAGGGCCTTATGTTAAAAGCTGAAAATCAGTTCTGCCATCTTGTCTGCTAGCATGGACTCACACTCACAGGGACTCTCATAGGCTCTGCAAAGGACACTGGTGCCTTAACTAGAAGACAGTGAAGCATTTGTACGTAACACACCTGCCATCAGCATCTATGCTTAATATTTAAAATATCACTCTTCTCCTTTAGTGGTACTTGTGAAAGTCAAATTACCACAGATTATCCCAGGTTTTCATGCTGCCTCCCTGCTTCTCAGCTCCAGCAATTTTTTACTTGCAGGGAAGACTATATACAGTAAAGTTTCTGGAAACACAGTGCTGCTTTTATTTACAGCACTTTCCAGCTATGAAAAGCACTTGAAGACAAGCAAAGGTGTTAAGAATGCAGATGGCTAAACAAAAAATAAAGGAAATAAAGCTTTCAAATTTTACACCCATTAAGGATCTTTTGATTTTCCTCTCACCTAATTTCTGCTAATACTCCCTGGAAGGAGCTAATGGGAATGATTGAATTATCTAATCTTAACACCACCCAGACATGGGAGCCTTTCTTGGAAAACACTATCACCACCAAAGGGATGCTGGCATGCTTCTTGCAAATTCTTTGAAGGGTACAGAGAGAGACAGAGAGAGAAGGAAAGAAGAAAGACACAATAAATCTATCAGGGACGAGAATTTGCAGATATGAGCATAACTGCCAGGTCTTAATTTCTTAAAGGTATAAATAAACCACTAAAAAAAGCATTGCTTTTATTTTTTCTTTTGTCTGCTTAACTAATAGTCTACAAATGTCTGAGTGAGTGTTTAATTCCATTCAGAGCAAGGAACTATTTAATACTTACAAGAATTATAACTAGAATACATTTTGGAAAAGTAAACTGAAAGCTGATTGTCATAATGAGAGTAATATCTATTGGTCTATGAAATAGCACGCTGTGAGAAGGAATAAATTAAGAAAAAAAAAAAGCTGTGTTGAAAATGCAAGCAATATAGACACTGTGATTATTAGAAGTTTCAGTGCAGGTTAGACACTGCTTCTTTGCATTTTTTTTGAACTGGGTTGAGAAGAATTTCTTTTCCCTCCAGCACTGGGCTCTGTTCAGTCATTCTCTTTTCAGGTCCATGAGGTTTGAGGGGTTTTTTTTGATGAAGTATTTCAGAAAGGAGGAATATTTTTTATTAGATTGTCATGTATAAGCAAGGATACCTGAACAACTTCATTCAAGAATAACTAAACCAGACTAAAATCTTCCAACAAATGTTCCCCTTTGTCACCAGCCTCTTTTCATCCCAGCCAGTTCCACTACATGCTTCTGTGTTCAGGTGTGGGCTGCTGATGTTGGCAACACTTCAGTCCCAGTCTTTCCATTCAAGTGAGCATGAAGACAGTACATGTAGGCAAAGAAGTATAAAGTCAGTCTCATCCTGTGTGTCTGTAGCATAAAGCAATCTGCCACATTGCTGCATGTGGCTGAACCTGTGAATGAAACCATAAATGGAAATGAACATGAAAACATCTTATGTGGTGTGGTGAGACCTGAGCAGATATAAAGCACAATCTTGTACAGTTCTGCACCCCAATATTCATGCCATCCTTGTGCTGCCTTGCTTAGCTCTGGTCCAATGAACAGAACTAGCAAGCTTAAAAACAAAGAACAACTATCGTGGGAGAAGAGTGGTTTGTTCAAGACAGGTGTTCTGCTTGAAGACACAATCTAATACCACAGATTCATTTAAGAAGGCTGACAAGCAATAAAAATCTGCTATATTCAGATGAGAGATAAAGTCAATACAAGCCATTACCAGTCTGTAATTTTGATCCCCACCAACCTTGTCAAGTTCTCATTGATACATAGTTCTTCAAAATAACACTCAGTGCTGCTTTGTGTATCCCAAATGATCTGTGTTTCTACTTTGAAAACTAGGTAGAAATGTGCTTGTGTTCATAAACTGCATCACTGGCTCAGAGAAATCCATTCTCAGTCCCGAAGCCAATTCTTTAAACCTAATAAAGAATGGTAAATTAGATAGTAACCCTTGTAGAAAATCCAGCATTGAGAGCTGGCTGTCTTGTTTGCCCCCAGTATCAGTGTCAAAATGTTCCTATTTCTGTTAGTCTCAAAGAGGTAGTGTACAAGGACATGGGCAATATTACGATTATTAAAAAGGAAATCTGTGATTTTTTTTCATGTAAAGTAATGGAACAGTTATCTCCCACTTCAGAAGTCTTTCCTCTTTCAAAATAATTGAATCAGCTTCTTCAGTTTGTATAAAAACTATTTTTACCCCTCAAAGCATGCAAAAATATGGGTCCCAATTCTGCAGCAGTGTAAGAACTGCTTTTCATGATCATCATGCCCCCTTTGTAGAAATTTCAGATGTGTCAGTCCAGCACCTGTGAGCTCTCACTGGAACAGGAACATCCTCATGAATTCATCGCGTCTCAGCCTTACTTAGAAATTAGGTTTTCCCTGTCTCAGTCTATGCATCTGTCAATAATGTTTAGTGGCACAGGATCTCCCAGTCTTTATCTGAAAGCACCTAGATATAGGACAAAAAGGAGAGACAGTCTCATACTCTACCATCCTAACATGCATCAACAGTCACAGCCAACAAATGAGCCAGAGTCTTCACAACTAGCCTGCACTCAGGGGAAAAAAAAACATCTTCACATAACCAAATGATATTTAGAACAATATCAAAGTGAACACATTCTGTTTTAGGTATGAATGGTCTGCAGCATGAAAGGAAGTCTGAGTTTGAGGGGATAGGGGGAGCAGAGAAGTGTGTAGCACTTCAAAATTGATTTTACAGTTCAAATAAATGGGTAATTGACCATCAGCTTCAATTTTACTAGAACAGCATCTGATTTTGAATGAATGTGACCAACTATAATTCTGATAAGGAATGTTCAGCTGACCTGAATTTCATTTTTAATAGTAAATTGAAGTTAACAAGTCAATACTGCTAAATCAATGATAAGAAGAGAAAATATTTGAGGATGGCTTTATTCATTAGCAGGATGAATTTGCACTATTTTTTTCTTCTATTTTTCCTGAGTTATGCCCAAATCTTGTTGCCACCTTGTTTTACAGCCAGGCTACTTGGGACTACCAAAGATCCCACTAGCCATGAGGAAGCCTGCACTACTACTGTTCAGGGCAGCTCTGCTAAAAACAACATCAGCCTCTTGCACATGAACAGCTGAACTCCCTTTCACTTTGCTTCTGCACAGCTGAACCAAACCAGATCTCTCGGCTTGTCCTTATAGCTCCCATGCTCCACCCCCCAAACCATTTGGGGTCTTTAATGGTGTTTCAGATTGTCTAGCCACAGACGTGAGGCATCAGTGGCCATTAGCTGCTTTTGGAATGTCAGGTTGACTAGTAAGAGAAGGACCACTGGTCTGTGTCAGACAATATCTAACCATTTGTTCAATGTCAGACTGCGATGACACTTGGCTGGTCTGCTCTTGTGCTGCTCGGATACAATCTAGCATCAGCCTCTACATCCACATTGTCTTCCAAGAGAATGTGCATCCACAGTGTTGCAAAACTGTCCAGTGTAAAAGTTGTTCTGAGTGCAAAGTTGTATCTACTTCAAAATCCACTTACTACACTCCTGAAAATATGCCTTGAAACATCTGTTTATTGTACTTCAAAAATACTATTTAAAGGAAACAAGTTCAATTTTAGTGAAGTATGCAGAAAGGGGGAATCTTTTCTATTTGAGAAATTGATATTATGGAGGATCAGTGGAAATTTCAGTACAAAAAAATCAAATTAAACACTTTTCCAGAGCTGAACTATGGTTATCTGAATGTGTGTCGTGGTTTTAACCCAACCAGACAGCTTGTTACCCACTCCCCCCCCCTTTCTTGCCCTCCCCTTACTCCTGGAGGGACGGAGAGGAGAATCAGAAAGAATGCAGCTCCCACGGGTTGAGATAAGAACAGTTTAGTAAGTAAGGTATAACACAAATGACTACTGCTACCACCAGTAATAGTAATGATAAAGGAAATAACAAGGGAGGAGAAAACAACACCGCATCACTAGGCGACCGATAACTCGCCCCCCCCAGCCCGACCAAGCACCGACCGATACCTCCTCCAACCCTGCAGTCCCTCTGCCCCTTTCCGGGCAACTCCCAGTTCCCTCCTGGGCATGACGTGCTGTGGTATGGAATACCTCTTTGGTCAGTTTGAGGCAGGTGTCCTGTCTCTGCTTCCTCCCGGCTTCCCTCCTCCCTGGCAGAGCATGAGGCTCACAAAGTCCTTGGCCAAACCAAAACATCATTGTTTTTCAGCTCTGTCCCCAGCTGAAAGTCAAAACACAGCATTGCACCAGCTGCCAAGAAAGAGAAAAAATGACTGCCACTGCTAAACCCAGGACAATGTGCCATGCAGAAATGAGCCTGGATTGTCTCTCCAGGGTAGTCAGTGAAAAAGGATTAATTTCACCAACCTTTAGACAGTCAATGTTTACATCTGGTAAACGTTTAGGTGTTCTTTGTCATCAGTGAAGTGAAGTAAATTTCTGGAAGCTCAGTTCAGCTGATGTCATTTTAGACAGTCACATTACAAATGAGGCAACGGATCCTGAGAAGGATGCAATTTTATGAACGACAGTCAGCTGGGGCACTGTGTGTTCCCCAGGTTTCTGACAGTGACATCCTCCCCGCCCGTGCAAGTAGCTGCAAGGGATTTTTCCAAGTACGTGACTAGGTCTTCCTGGTAGCACAGTGCAGAGAAAAAAGATACAGCTGGGGTTGAGAAAAGGCCACAAAATCTTGTGGTTGAATCCCAGTCTATTTGGAGCTTAATAAGATGAGATGCTTCAGATGTAGATAATGTTATTATAACTATTTCAGTCCTCTGTATCCTTTCCTCCTCACAAGTGATTAAACACTAATAATTTGAAGAAGGAAGCTTATTAAGAGATGATGCAAGCTCGACATAGATTGAAGCACAAAACCCTCCATAAAAAAACAGAAACACAGAGGCAGGTTGTGACATTGGTTAAAACTGCAGAATGCTCATAATACTTCAGCTGCCCCGATCAAGGTAAGTGCTTTCCACTTAAAAGCAGCTGTTTCCAAAGATCTTGAAACGTACTAGGCAGAGGCAGAATATGAAAATTCATCATTACTCCAAGAGAAAAGCTGACATTTTCAGTACAAATCAGTTTGTTTCTGTTCCCAGAGTCATAGAGGCAGTACCATCCCTGGCAGCAGCTCCTATGGCTGGAGTCCATGCTCCTGAGCACAGCAGGAAGAGCAAGCATCAGCTGCTGCTTTGTTTGATTTGTCCCTTAGCTGTCCCTCATCCCACATGCTACCTTCATTGTCCTTCTGTAAGTGTTGTCTAATTGGTCATGCCTCACCCCCATGAAACACCAATGTCGAGAAAGTGATGAGAAGCAAAGTCACCAAGTAATTTGTTAACATGAAAATTGCTTCAGTTAAGTGTCATAAAAAAATCTAGACCCTCAGCCCTACAGATCTTACAGCAGTTTTTTCTCTAATAATATCAGGGGTCTTTCAGATGCAAATTAGAGCTGTGTTAGTGTAATGGAGAAAATGAAAGCAACCCTGAATTACCAAAGTAAATTTCAGTTTTCTCATTTGCACTCCCATCAAACACCTGAATCTGCTTAGGATCAGAAGTCGATGCCTACAACTCTGTCTCAGTAATGGCTGTCAATGGGGAAGACAGCCTCAATGCCCCTGTGACCATGGCCTCCTGCCGTTTGTCATTTTTGCTTGAGAGCTGGATTATTTGATTAGACTTGTTCCTGTAATTTTGCCTTTGCTTGTGCAGAGATACTTTCCCCACCGTGAGGCTGCAAACCAGCAGTGAGAAAGTTCAAAGAAAGAAAGCATGTTTGACTGAAAAGACACAAAATTGATTTAGTTGATTGCTTATTCTGGAATCTCCTTGTTACTTCTGAAAGCTGCCTCTGCTCCTTCCACTTGACTCTCTCTTTGCACGTTAGAGCAGACGTAGCAGCCTTAGCCCACACCCGCACTATGGAAGTGGAGGAGGATGGGCTTTCTGCAATGACTCATCCTGAGTAAAGCTGTGAATCATGTAGAAGAATCCTTTTAGTCCTCAGCTGCAAACAAATGATTTAACAGCCACATCTACACTCCCTCAAACTCACCACAAGGCCACCTTGCCAGGAAGCACCTGATGTGATTCCCCACTCCAGAAAATTGCTGCCTGCTGCCAAGGCCACTGCAGTACTGCAGAGCACAAGAAATGGAAAACCAGCTTTGTGTGCTTTCATGGGCTGGAGGGGAGACTTTCTGAAGATCTGCAGCTTTATAAATCTCCTGATCCTCAGAGTTCTTTCACACTGACTTTGAGCATCGTAACAACATTTTGTGCACATTCATTCATCTTTGGAAAAGTAAAGGCAGAGAGCAGAGAAACAGGTTGATTGAAAGGGTGGCAAGGTTACTAACTAAAAGATATTTTTGGGAGAGCTTAGCAACACTGTATGTCAGAGCTCAATGTTGGGCAATACCCTAATGAGAAGGGGTTCTGCTTGCTCAGAAGAATGCTCAATCTTACCCTCAAATCTTCAAAATTATAACTGCCACCTCATCATGTCAGGGCCCTGCTATTTCTTGGAAATTTCCTCCATTTGGAAAGAGATGCCAAAATGTTTTGTTTTAAAGCCTGATTATCGTTCATTGACAGATCACATTTCATTAAATTAAATTAATGTTTCAATTAATTGATCTGTTTGCAGACATTCTTAATTCAGTAAATGCTAAGATTGCCATTATATTTCTGACAGAAGCACCACTAAAGTCTGGTAATTGATAGCTTTGCTGTTTTCTCTGATGGCCTGAAAGCTTTTAAAGCTAAATTCTGTAATCATGTTCATCTTTGGAAATTAGTTTTGTGAAACCATGCATTTAGTTCTTGCTGAGAAATCTCATTTTAGTCATTTTTAACATAATTTATAATGCATAAACTAAATTAGGTTTTGTAGCTAAGCCAGCACTTTTTTCTTTAATTTTTATCCCTTCTTAATATATTTTTGACCTTGAAAACGGCAGTGTCTGTAGGATACTGCAGCATAGAAACAAAGGAGTCATTTCCATTCCATCACTATGGTTACACTTTCTTCTGTCTCCAGCACTGAGCCAGCTGGAAGTGTTGAATCCAAAGCCCTCAGGAGGGCAAGAAGACTTCATTTAATATCATTTAGTTCTGATTTCACAGACAAACACACATAGCAGAGCTCTGGATATAGCAAAACACTGCATTGTGTTTATATTGCATGTGATATAGGACCAACAATGAAAATCGAAGTATCATGTCCCTCTGTCTCTCCCAGGGTTTTTTTTCAGCCTCAGGTGCTCACAGCTCAGGTTTTTCAGCCAAAATACCAGGCACACACCAATGCTGCCAGTGGGGTCAGCTCAGTGTTGGCTCCATAGTTATCTTCAGTTCCCAGAGTGATGATGAAGAGAGACTAGAACTGAGAATCATGTCTTCTCTCTGACCACTAGAACTATGATTTGAAATGATTTTGAAATGTCCTCTAATGGCTTTATTCTGACCAAAGAAAGCCATAGACTTGGGAACATGAAATACTGTTCTTCAGAAAAGAAAGAATCTTTACGCTGGTGGTGCTGTACTCTTTCAAGTAACTTTATCACTTAGTTGGCAACAGAGTGCAGTGGGTCAAAAATCTTATCTTTTCTTAGGCAGACCCATTACTCTGCCATTTGACACTTTTTTCAATTAAATCTGCCTTTTGTTGGCTGAAAGGTATCCAGTATTCATACAGTATTTATGCAAAGCCCCACAAGAGACATGTCCCCTCACTGAGAAAAAAAACCCCCCAAACCCACTTGTTTATGTCACAGTATTCAAAATTTTACTGCTTATGCGAGCTTAAGGACTCAACTCATTAGAGGCTTCATTCAGAGCTAGGAAGTGTTGTTAGGAAATAACTAAACTGAAAAAGAAAAGAGAAGAAAAATCAACTTTCAGATTTAAATTCAGCAGAGCTTTCCTGTTCCTGAAAAAAAGTTAAGTACTTGTTGAACTTAGAGCATGACATCTTCATTGATAATTATAAGGTCTATATCATGTTGGAAGTTAATCTCTCTTTTTTTCATGTCATGTTTTGATTTGCAGAAAAACTTTCCTGAATGCTCTTATAGTTTGGCAGGTTTAAAAAAGAGAAAAAAGAAGAGACACACTGGCAAACACACACACACACAAAAAAAAAAAAAAAAAAAAAGACCAAACTGACCCTAAATTATTTTAAAATTATTTTCCCATGAAAACTTTTGTGACGAAAACTTATCATTAAAATACTTCTGAGAAAACTAGCTGCTCTGGAGCTCTCATGCTGGAAAAATATTATGTAATGTTTTTTTACCTCTTTATTCAGTCCCCACTAAATACACATTCTCCCCTCCTGGCCCATTGCTTCCCACTGTGTTCTGCTCTGTATGTCCACCCTCCTCCTGTTTTGCCAGCTATACAGAAACTGCTTGGCTCTTGCACTGTCAAAGATGATTGCTCTTTTTCTGCTTCACCTCCCAGTGATCAGCCCTAAAAGCAGGCTGATGATTTGTCCTGTTTTCATTAAACACCATCATTCTGGAGCACTACTACTTCTGCTCTGTAACACAATCAGAACACTGCTTTACACCCAAAGCCCACTTGATAAGTCAGTCATGCAATGGAGCTAATGTCTAGTCAAGGCAATCTTCCTTTCACCAGTTTCAGGTGTTTCATACAATACCTGAGCCCTCACAGAGTGCTTTCAAAGTACTGTCTTGGAAGGAAGTGTGAGAAATACTGCATTTGACTAAAAGATGAATGGTCTTGTAGTTAATACCTGTGACATATAAAGAAGCCTATCATTTGAACAGGTTATTCATTATGTATTATCAGCTCCCAACTACCAAGATCACTTTGATCTCATCTTGCTGACAGCAAGAGCACAATCTTGGCAGAACGTTACACACAGCAGTTAGTGAATGGCAAATAGTCTTGGCAACTGTAGCTTGTAAGTCACCTGCCACTTAGACGTGAGACATAAGATGAAACCCTGCAACCATACATCTCTTCAGGCCAAGATACTACCTCCCACCTGCAATGAGCCCTCTCCAAATAGTATTTCTCATTTCATCCACACAGATTGCTACATAAATTAGTTGTACTGCTGACAGGCCATGAAGCAGGGAAGTACTTCTGAAACATCACACTAGGGAAAAGAAGGAGTACTCTTTTCCTTCTGCTACATTCAGGACAAATAAATAGTATATCCTCTATGATTCAAGCTACAAGAGTGCAAATAGGACTGAAGAGCTAGAAAGGTCCATTCAGTGCCAGGAAGAAGGAAGAGGTAAAAAAAGAAGCCGCTTTTGATCAGCTCAAGATCTGAGGGAGAGCCATAGTCTAATTTCTCCCTATGACAGAGATGCAGAAACTGAATGATTACATGCATTTTCCTTCCAGAGTTTGGCATTCCTTCGGGCTTGTAGTAACATCAGTGTTTCTACTCCTATGAAACAAAGTTACTTCATGTTTAAGTACTTAATGGGAGCCTTAAAGTGGTCATCTATAGCTGTCATACAGGCAAAGTGTCATAAAGCTGTGAGGTGCAGCATATCTTCCACTGTTCTATTCATCCTCATCCTTTCCAAAGTCAGCTGTATTGGATATTTCACTCACCCATTATTTATCTTGCATTTCTTCCTAAGTAACTAAGCTGAGGATCCTATCTTATTGTCTATAGAGACAACGATATTTCTCTTGGGAGTACCTACCTATCTGCTACAGAAAGGCTTCAAACCTTTCATAGAAATTCCTTCTTCATTAGCAACACATCTGGCTGAATGGTATAGCGCAACTAGTGTCACTTTTATAGGTTCCACATAATACTTTTTCAGGATGTTAGAAGTGATGATCAACCCTACACTGAAGAAAATGGAGTATGCAAAAGAGGAAATAATGAATTACAAAAAATGCATAAGGGAGGAGTGAGGAGAATCCTTCAGCTGTAGATATGAAGTACCAGCAAGGTTGTATACTTTGAGATATGATTGGGGGGGGGGGGCGTCTCTTTAGGATTGCCTTAATAAAGGCTGAGAATACTGTATGGGAGATGATGAAATATGTGAGTTGAGCTTCGTGTACAGTGCTGACTCTTCATTGGGCAATTAAGAAAATAAAATCACTGCATGAAGAGGGAGACTTCATAATGTCCCCTTGAATTGTTTCAGAGGCTTAAAAGCAGCTTCTTACTGCCCCTTCTTAGTTTCTCTCTGGCAGATTTCCAATCAAGGCTTCTAGTACTGTCAAACTCTTTCATTTTTCTTTTCCTTCAAACTGTATAAAATCTTCAACCATCATAATTAAATTTGAAATTATCTTCAGACATTGTATGTGGGCTGTAAGTGAGAATAGTCTAGTGAAAAATGGGAATAACAAGTAACAGAAAGGGAGGTTCTTACAAAAGAGTCTTTCTTTATAAGAAGAGTTAATAGTATTTTCTGCCAATACAATTCTACTTTTCATAGATAGCACAAATTAGAATATGTGTTAGGAGCATCCATATTGACAAACTAGCAGTGACAAGACCTGCAGAAACTTTTCTTTTGTTCTTTATTTGGCTAGACACTTACTTAAACTCTGATTCTCACTTCAACTCTGTAAGTTCCCTCACAAAAATATGGATCTGTGGGTTGTATCCTTCTGAAAGAAGTACATGTAATAGACTTAAAAATTACTGTTTGTAATAAGAATTTCTCATCTTGAGGAAGTATAAATGTGCATGTATATACACTCTTCCTTTAACCACAGCAGTATGTGAAATTCTCTTGATGTATTGGTCACGAATACACACACATGACCATAGAATTCTTATTTTAAGAATATTTCCTACTGCTTAGATCTTGAACTAAAGTCTTTTATGCTGTGGGATTTCCGTCAGACTGGATGGTTTTGGAACATTTAAATGTTTCAGCCACTTCTGAGAAAAAGGCAAAAAACAAGTGCTTCGGCCAATTATAAAAACAAAACCCAAAAAAACCCCAAACCAAAACCAATTCAAAAAACCCAACAAAATGCCAAAAAAACCCAAACCCCAAACAAACAAAAAAAAAAAAATCCCACTTCTCTGTGACTGATTTTTGAAAAAAGAACATCACCCTCTGATGCTTTGGAGCAAGGACACACAGTTTTGTAAAGGAGTTAACTTTCTGATGAGAATATGCTCTTTAGTGCCACTGTAAGTCTGAAAATAAAGCAAGTTTCCACTTGTTCAGTAGAGACATGCCCAGCAAAGAGTGTAGCTGCCTAATTCATGAATGCTCCAATCTTTCCAATTTCCTGTTGATCACAGCTCCATACTTCCAAACCCACATTTGCCTAAAACAAGAGAAAAGTACTTATGGCTTTGACTGACTATCCTGCTACCACGCAGGGCTCAACCCATTATCTAAGCAAAAAACAGCTTCATTTTCATTTAGAGGATAATGCCTGGACTTGCAAAGAAGTAGAAAAAAGAACAAATATAGATAAATAGCTGAGAGCAGAGGCAAAAGGAGCTAAAGACATAGAGTGATAGGAGTGACAAAGAATCATAGACTCATAAAATGGTTTGGGTTGGAAGGGACTTTAAAGATCATTAGTTCTAACCCTGATGCAATAAGCAGGAGCACCTTCCACTAGACAAGTTTACTCAAAGCCCCATCCAACCATTTCCTGAACACTGCCAGGGTTGGGGCAGACACAGGTTCTCTGGGGATCCTGTTCCAGTGCCTCACCACTCTCATAGTGAAATTTTTTTCCTATATACTTCCTTATACTTTGACCACTTTGTTGTGAATATATATTTGCACACCTATATCTACCTCTGGGTAGGTAAAAATAAATACAAAAGTGGTATTTTGGAGCTATTGAAAGTTATTGTAGATTTGCCCTGAATTTCAGCTGGTTGAGGAATTCCAGCTTACTGATGAATAGCATGTTGCACAGAGTTAATAATGATCCCTTCTTCATAGGTTACATCCTTCAATCTTCCTTTATTCCATTAAGCTTCTACTAGTGTGGCAGGATTTACTGTACTTGCAAAACTCGTAACAGCATAAGTCTGTTCTATTGAACAACCATCAACAATCAAGCAGTTTGTAAGAAAATGAGGACATACCCATCAACATCTAAAACCATATTTTTTAGAAAAAAGAGATGATGGAAGAATACCCTGACACCAAAACCCAATCAGTTATAGGAGGTACCTTTCTACTAAACAAAAACATCCTCATTAGGCATGTTAAAATCAATCAGGAAAATGACAAAACCAATACCCAATAATTGGAATAATCTTCTAGTGCAACTCACAATATTTTTTGTGTATACATGCTGCATGACTTCAAATATGAAGCAAGAGCCTAACAACAAACAGCTTGCAATACTCTAAATGCAAATGCAGAAAAATGAAATCAACCTATTGGAGCTATTAGGTGATCCTTCAAGTTCTTGAGCAGAGAAAAAGCAGAGAAATTCACAAAGAAAAAGCAAATCGATCCTGGCTGTCTTCTTGTAAAGCTAAAAAAGATCAAAAATCATTTGGTGGTATACTGGCTGATGACTTTTCTTTGGTCTGCAGATGAATAAATACTAAGTTTTCCGTGTTGCTTCCTTTCAAAACAGTAAGAATTTCGAGCTTCTAAGTATGTCCACTTCCAAAATAAACAGGAAACTACAAAGATTGGGAAACCTAGTTTGAACAGAAATATGCTGGAAAAACATACTTATTTTCCCCTTGAAATTCCAGACAATTCTGAATTTGCTTCAGCCCTTAGGCAGATAAATGAGGCTGTATCAGCCATCTTCAGTGATATTTAATTCTCTGTCACTTATTTTGGGCTACAAAAGAGCAGCCTGAAATTGAAGGGAAAAATGGAGTTTGCTTCAGAGCACTCATTTTATCTAGAACCAGAGTAGGCTCTGGAAAGAGCTCCATCAGCAGCACAGCATTCTTTACTGCTGCAGTTGCAGTGGATGTCTATTGGGCCCAGTCACACTGAGATGAACCAAGCCAGAACTTGGTTCTGCAGACCTGCCTTTGAGAATCATACCTACCTTCATCCAGCTATACCTAACACACAGCTCTTAAAGCAGTTAAATAGTAGTAGGACACGTATGGTTCTTAGTGTGGGGCTGATACCTTCAAGGTATCTGACCTCTAGGCATCTGGAAGGAAGTAAGTAAACTTGACTTAGCCACACCAGCGACATTGTGGCAGGGAGGGGGAAAGAAGTGCAGTCACCAAACCCAAATTAAACAAAGTGATGTCTTGAGGGGATCATTAGACAAATCTCCCCTGCATCCTCCCTAGTGGCTGCAATATTAATGAAATCTGGTTTCTAGCAGCCTTTGCAGATTTTACATTTAATAAGGGACCTGGTCACCTTCTCTAATAAGGCAATTATTTCAGGACCTGACTCCCACTGTTGTAATTGCTCAGGATGCAGTAGCTGGCTGCTCAGGTTATCTTCTGCATCCATTGGCAAAGGGCAGACTACTCTTCCTGCATCTGATTTCTGCTCAGAAGAGATGTGGAGTGGGAAGAAGGGCCATAACTCTGAATCCACCCCTTCTGCTGGACATCACTTTTCTGTGTGATGTCAAGCAGCTGCAGATAGGTTTTGCCTTTGTCCAGGGCAGCACGGGATTAAATAGGACACAGAAACAGTAAAAGGCCACTTCAGGAGGTTTCATGTCTATATCATAAGGTAAATAGCAAGGAAGTCACTGCAGAAACTGTGAAAAACTGAGAACACTCAAATCTTGCTGAAATCAATTTGATTTGATTCAAGTCTATCAGGAAATGGCTCTCAAAACACATAGTTAATGAAGCACTTTTAGGATACCACTAACATTCTGATATATTATTCATTAGACTAAAAAGGGAGAAAAAGACACAGCAGATACCAATTACTATAGCACAAGCTGTAAATAGCCTGATTTTTCAATTTTTCAAGTCTTTTAGATTTGACTATGTAAATTTTTTATTCAATATATAATAATTTCCTGATAACTTCAAGTGAACTGTTTAGCACATTTCATGTGTACTGCGTAGGTAATGCTAAATGTCATTGGGACACAAGCAGAACTCTGTCCCATTTTTAATAATTTATGTTAACTCTATTTAAAGATGATGCATAATACATATGTACAGGTCTAGCAAAAACTATTTCAACTTCTATTCTGCTCTAAAACTCATGAGTTCTGTAAGAAGTACTACGTTAACATTTAAGGAAGTACTGGGCCAAGTACATTCCTATTGAGGTCATCTGGAGATTTGTTACAGATTTATTTCAGAGAGGAATGAAGATTTGACACATTAGTTAAAGACAAAGTCTTACTAAGGTGAGTCCTACATTCTTAATGCACCTCAGATACCATTAATTTCACAGAGACTTTTGGCAAAAGATATTTAGGAACAAGATGAGCAACATATAGTTCTTTGGGGTTCTCTATAATAAAAATATAAAACTAAATCCAGTACCTGGTGCAAAAGGCAAAGGACAGCAGAAGAGACTGTCTGATGAGTACTTCTACAGGAGTATGTTCCCCTAATCTCCTTTTGAGAATGCCAGGGATTATCTGCTTTTCATGGAAAGAGATCATAACTGTTACTAACTCTTTCTTTATCCACGCTGTTGAGTAGGAATATGCTGATGTAAAACATGAGAGAAAAATAAAGAATGCCACTTGAGTCAAATATACGCTCTACTCTTCATCTTCCTGCATTTCCAGGATGCATATGCTCACTTGAACAGCATCATATCCCTCATTTTAGCAATGTATGTAGGCTAGTCTGGTGTAATGGAGTAAAACAGATGGCTGAAAAGGAGATGATGCTTAAAAAAGCTGAGGTCGCTGTTGTACAGAAGCTTTACAGAAAAGCTTCATTAAATATGTGTATATATTTACAACCATACTAATATTTATGTAAACATATGAAGAGTGCCTCTTCCACATAACCCCTAGTAATGTAATTTTTAAAAGGTCAAGTTTGTATTATAATTTTAATGCCTAAATCTAGCCACTGTAATCAGTAAATACGTGATTCATTGTAAATGATGACTATTAGCTGAAGCACAGTTAGCCTCTACTCTGCCTACATGTTGCCCACAGTTACATGATACCATGAATGATGCTGTTCATTAGACTTTGAACAATGTAATGACCAAGATTCAAGAGTTCTAGAAGTTTTGAGAAACATAGTGGCAATCTCAGTAATTAAATTCCTCCTCTGCAGTTGTGATCAGTATGTCCATCTTGGACTCAAACACTACACCCAAACAGCTGGATGTTTAAATGCTGTTTTCATGCTTCCACAGGTAGGATAAGGAACACTTTCATGAAGAAAAGAGTTTTTAAGCTCCTTCAGTTCAAACAACCTTGATCTAAATCCAAACTTTGTAACTCAGCACCTTACTGAATCAAGTAAAACATCCAAAGATAAATTTGAATTGCATATGGTAGTCATTCAAGCACAATGAGACAAGCTAGTGAAATCAGGGAAATGTAAATACTACTTCTGGCAGAGGAAAAAAAAAGGAGGTGATTGGGAACAAACTATGGATGTTGTTATTCTAATAAAACATTGATCCTGTAATAATCCATCCTCACTGAACACAGCTCAGGTGTTTGCTTTGAAACGGGATGACAGACATGGAGGGTCTCTACTGTTTTTATGTAAGGGGTACAGGAGATCTGACAGTGAAGCAGGCCATAGCAGTGATGGCAGTCTGGATGCACAAAAAGGAGTGGTGCATAAATTGCGTATCTGAGCCAGAAGAAGGCAGAGAGTAGGAAGCTGATTTGCAAATTTCCTAATTAAGCAAATTATGAAAGGAGCCATGGTCAGTGATCAAGTTAAGGAAAATATCAGTAAAGGTCTTTGGCCAGCTCTTCCACAGATACATCAACAGGGAAAGCCTGAATAAGCCTATCTGTCTGTAGAGGCTAGACAGAAAACAATAAAGTGTTTTCTCATACATAAAACTTGGGAGGAAAATACTGCAGATAAAAGGTACCACAATGCTGAAAGAAAGTTCAGAGAACTAAAGAACTGAAACATGTGTTGCATGAATCAGTGTCTGTATATAGGGTAGGTCTGTGTTATAATACATCTCTGCCTTATTGCAGTTTTATTCACAATGTTTTACATGGTTTCAGTGTACCTGCTTTCAGAATTTAAATATAACTTTAAAACTGTACAGGTTCTGTTGGAAAGCCCACAGATACAATACCTTTTAAAAAGGTGAGGCAGGGTGAAAAATTAGGGTTTCAAAGAGGTTTTTATTTTGTATACAGTCTTACTTTTGCTACCAGTAGGGGAGAATATCTAAAGCTGCCTGAAGCAAAACTCCCATCAAATTCTGATGGGAACTGAGCACTGAAATCATGGCACAACTTTGAAAACATTAGCCAGGGAGTCTCAACTTCACACATCCCGTTACACTTCCTGCTATGTTAAATTAATGTGGATAAAACACAACACTCCTTTGGTTAATAATTTATTATTTTTTACTTCTCTCTTCTTTTTTTTTTTTGAAAAGGTTAAAACAAAGAAAAAAAGACCCCAACAATTTCCTTTCAAATTGGCTATACAAATTCATCTTTTAAAACCCAACACCCTTCAATTTCATTCCATTTTCATTCATTCAAGAAAATAATCATTTCGGTTGCAGAATAATCACTCTTTCCAGAAGGAAAATGTGCTGTCAGCTCTGCTCAGCAACTAGTCTAGTTACCTTTTGGATGCTGTTCCTCACCTTTCTAATACGTAAATAAAAAATTTATCCTTTATAAGAGGAATGGATCTGTTGGGCTTGTAAAACTATGCCTCGATGACCCTGCTAGAAGACAACAGAAGAGAAACCTCTCATTCTCTTTCATCAAGGCAGTTGCATTTATTTTTGGTACACAACTATATATTGAGAACATAGATTACAGCCCCAGTACCTAATCCCAGGCTTTTAAATGATTCAACTGATATTGCAGTGTACCTTAGAAGTGAGAGGTTTCAACAGCAGTATGCCTTATAAGTCAGAGAATCTGGGATCCCCAGATCAAAATCCCCTGAAGCTGGGAAATTGTTTTGAAGCAGGAAGAAACTGTGTCTCTGTGTCTCTCACATATTGTCTCAGAGAGAGACAGAGATTCAAACTCTTCGCTCAAAGGAAAAAACTGTACCTCAGATTCTCAGCTCTGAAGTCAGTGCTTTGCCAGATCATAGAGGAGCCTCTTGGTCTGTGGAAGTCCACAAGTGAAAGTCCAATATATGTCTGAGAAAATTGAAAATATAGGGCTAGAGCAAAAATATAAGAAGTAGCTGGACAGCAGAGCTCCAGATTTCATTTATTGACAGAACTGAGGGTCACATTTATGTTCCTCCTAGCAGAAAATGTGTTTAAAGAGCCATGTGGTAGGTAGAGGAAAAAGATCTGAGTAGGACTGAAAAGCACAGCAGGTATTCTTTTACCTACTAGCAGGAACCAAGAGGAATGAAAATCACTTCCCTGACAAACTAAAATATGATGTTAAAAGATAAATTTTCCACATCAACATATAACCACAAAGCTAGTTCCTAGGAATGAATTACCACTGTCTGATTGAATTATCAGTATTGGTAAGCCTCTCTTTGAAGTCACTGGAACTAGGACCTGACACCCTTTGCCATCAGAGGGTATGCATAAAAAAATAATTATGTGTAAGCTCATGTTTGTTTGCTTTAAAGTAATAGGGAGCAGGTAGTTTGAATTTTATGGATTTCAACAACAACATCCAGCTTTTAATATATCTGCTGCCTCTGCACTATTTACACAAATCTGTGAGTACCAATTTTTAGCTGACATCTGCAGTATAAGTAACTATTCCATGTGTACTGTGATCATTTACAATCCGTAAATTCAACAAGCCATATGGCTCTTTCACAGAAAGGGATGCAACATGATAAAAACACAGAAGAAAGGTAAAGAAATAAAAAAGAGGAATGAAAACCTGAATTGGCAGCATTACTTCAGTCTCAGGCAAGATAAAGAATCTTTTGAAATGCCAAGAGTGGCTGATTTTTATTTAATTCAGTATTTTTCCAATTCATATAACAGGACAGCAGGTTGGTGTAATTCACAGTGATTTTTGTGGTGTTACTGACATACACTAACTTACCACTACTAGGAATCCAGAAGTATGCCAAATGAATACTTTTTGTATTTCGCGCAGAATCATCATCATCATCATCATCATGGCTTGACTTCGCGAACGAAGATTTGGGAAGGGCATTTACCCACGCTTACTACAAGCGCGCTGATGACTAAGAAGGCCAATGTGGGATAGGCAAATCCGGCTACAAAAAACACAGCAGAAGGTCTCCTTGGGTGGAACAGGTGGGACACGATTCTTCCTGCGTTGTCTTTTCTCCTCGAGACTAGTTCTTCGTGAACTCTCAAAGGAGTCAGCGGCATTATGTATGGTGTGCCTCCAAGTCTCCCGATTGGAGGCCAAGGTGGACCACTGATGGTAGTCAATATGGCCAAGGCTAAGGTATTGTTTCAGGGAGTCCTTGTATCTCTTCTTTGGGGCACCTCTCTTGCGGCTACCAGTGGCAAGTTCACCGTAAAACACGATCTTGGGGAGGCGGTGATCCTTCATCCTAGAGACGTGCCCTGCCCAGCGCAGCTGCAGTTTCAGCAATGTGGCCTCGATGCTGGTGACCCCTGCCTGTTCGAGGACAGTGACATTAGACACATAGTCAGTCCAATGGATGTTTAGAATTGTACGAAGGCAGCGCTGATTGTGAGGCTTGGCTGGGAGCAGGTGATGACGATAGATGACCCATGATTCAGACCCATATAAAAGAGTAGACAATACAATGGCTCTGTAGACACTGATCTTTGTACTTTTCTTCAGGTGTTTATTACACCAGACTCTTTTATGAAGTTTTCCAAAGGCTCTATATGCCTTTGCTATTCTGTTGTCTATCTCTCTGTCGATCGTGGCGTCCGAGGAAATGATGCTTCCCAGATAGCTGAACTGCTGAACTGTCTTAAGCTCTGACTCGCCGATGGTAATATGGGGATGGTGATAATCTTCTTGCGGTGCAGGTTGGTAGAGGACTACTGTCTTCTTCAAACTGACTTCCAGCCCAAAAACCTCAGCCGCCTCCGCAAAGCAAGATGTTAAACGCTGCAGAGCTGCTTCTGTGTGGGCAACAAGGGCGGCATCATCAGCAAAGAGCAGTTCACGGACAAGATGGTTTAGGGTCTTAGTGTGGGCCTTCAGTCGCCTTAGATTGAATAGGCTACCATCAGTACGATATCGAATATAAATGCCGTCTTGTTCGTCGAGGTCTGCTGTAGCCCTTTGGAGCATCATGCTAAAGAAGATTGTGAATAAGGTCGGTGCGAGAACGCAACCTTGTTTCACACCATTGGTTATTGGGAAAGGCTCAGAGAGTGCATCACCATACCTGACTTGGCCTTGCTGATCCTCATGTAACAGAATAATCATTTTCAGGAACTTGGGGGGACAACCTAATCGTTCTAAGATCAGCCACAAGCCTTTCCTGCTCACAGTGTCAAAGGCTTTGGTGAGGTCAACGAAAGTTACGTATAACCCCTTATTCTGTTCTCTACACTTTTCTTGCAATTGTCTGAGAACAAATACCATGTCTGTGGTACTTCTATTAGCCCTGAAACCACACTGACTTTCAGGTAGAAGTTCTTCTGCGATGGCAGGTACTAGTCTGTTCAATAGTATTCTTGCAAGAATTTTACCAGCAATGGAGAGCAGTTATACCACGGTAGTTTGAGCAGTCTGACTTGACACCTTTTTTCTTATACAGAGTGACGATGATTGCGTCACGAAAGTCTGACGGTATTTTACCTTGTTCCCAACAGCACACAACTAGCTCATGAAATTTAGCGTGGAGTGCTTGGCCTCCATGCTTCCATATTTCAGGTGGGACTCCGTCAACCCCAGCTGCCTTGCCAGTTTTCACCTGCTGTATGGCCTTAAGAGTCTCTCCCATGGTAGGGGCCAAATCCAATTCGTTTTTCACCGGATGTTGCAGAATGTGCTGGATTCCTTCACCTTGGACTACACGATTAGCACTAAAGAGGGTTTGAAAATGTTCAGACCAACGATTCAGGATGGAGATTTTATCTGTAAGAAGCGTTTGGCCATCTGCACCAAGTAAGGGGCTTTGAACCTGGAATGTGGGTCCATACACTGCCTTCAGAGCCTCATAGAATCCTCTGTGGTCACCCAAATCTGCACATAGTTGAGTTTTTTCTGCTAGGTTGACCCACCACTTGTTCTGGATGTCTCTAAGTTTCTGTTGGAGTTTGCTACATGCAAGACGAAAGGCTGCTTTTCTTACATGGCAGAGTGGCTGAGCGAGGTGTGCTTGATGAGCAGATCTCTTTTTTGTCAGCAATTCCTGGACCTCCTGGTTGCTGTCGTCAAACCAGTCTTTGTTTTTCTTTGAGGAGAACCCAATGGATTCTACGGAGGACTGCAGGATGCTGTTTTTGATATGTTGCCAAAGCGCTTCAGGAGAAGAATCTGTAAGTTGGTCTTCAAGCCTAGTTTGAAGGTTAGCCTGAAAGCTGTCCCTCACTGCAGCTATTTGAAGATTATCAACATTGAGCCTCTTCCTTGGAATGCCACCCCTCTTAGGTTTGGGCTTGAAGTGGTAATTAAGTTTGCAACGCACAAGGCGGTGGTCTGTTTGGCATTCTGCACTAGGCATCACTCTGGTCTGGCAGACATCACGAATATTTCTCTGGCGCACTAAAACATAATCAATAAGGTGCCAATGTTTAGATCGTGGATGCATCCAGGTTGTCTTCCAGCTGTCTTTCTGCTGGAAGATAGTGTTGGTGATGGTAAGCTGTTGCTCTGCACAGAACTCTAGCAAGAGACGACCGTCTCTAGCAAGAGACGACCGTATTCGCGCAGAATAATTGCTTTGTATTTGCCTTTAACAGTATTGCTTTTTATCAGGATAGATTTCTAGTGCCTTTTTTGTATCACTGGGAAAACAAGTTACTTAGAGATTTACAATGTTCTTGGTGAGCAAATCACAGGTATAGAGTATTATGAGGAAACAGCAGAGTTTCTTATGCTTGTTTTTGTTTCTTCTACCACTGTGAGTTCTGAATCAAACCTATGGAAACCTCTTCATTTTCCTTAATGGCACTGCATTATTTTGTCTGGATGAGAAGAGTGAGAATGACCATTTTCTCCATGTAGCATAAATTCTCTTTGTCCTGATTTTGCAACCTTCAGCATTTGACTCCAAATCATTCATAAGTTTTGTGCATTGCTATCATGTGAATGTACAAGCACAGCATTGCAATAATAATGAAATTATGAGCCAGCAAAATGAAGGGTTTTTTCATTTTGGTTACGCTGCTTGGAATGAATTTTATATGTTGCCTACTACATACTTTTATAGCAAAAAAGATGAGGTGTAAAACAGAACAAAAAATTCTCAATACTATTTTGATACAATGGTATTAAAATAGCAGGTATTTTTCCTTCTATCTGAAATAAAGAAATAACTTCAGTACCAAAAAATAATTCACAACAGCCTTTTTTTAAACTGCCCTTTTTCTACATAAGAAGTGTTTGATAGTATGTGAACACCCACATAGTCTTACTAGTTTCTCCTGTTATTTTTCACTTAGTCCTACCAATGGAAAGCAACCAAATAGAGTGTTCCTTTCTGTTTTGTGACAGTCATGAAAACAGAAGAGGGAAGATTACATTTCAAGTTAAAAATAAGCATTTCAGTTCTGTTAGCCCTACTTTTTGGTAGCTTTATAAAAAAAAAGTATATAAAAGCACCAAACAACAACGACAACAAAAAATAATCAAAAAGCCCCCACAAAATTCTACACAACCAAGCGACCAACAAACCCACTAAAAGACACTATGCTGTTTATTTTTATATGTTTTTCTGTAGTTCCAATTGTTCATGTTATCCTTTTAGAAATCTGAAAACACTCTTTTCCACTAAGGACATTGTCCCTTCAAATGCTGGATTTGGGGCTTTTTTAGCTTGTGTTCTGAAAGGAGATGAAATTGACACAGATGGTTTTGCCAAACAGGAAGAGAAATTTTTCATAGCAGTGTGGTACATGGGACTGGCAAGTGCAAGGGATGCAGCCCCAGGGTGACGTGTGAGCTGGAGGCTTTGTGTGCCTGTTCCTGCAGCAGTGTCTGACAGCCAGCAGGGTATCAGCTACTCCCCTGGCATAAAGCAATCCTCAGGGCACAATTTCTTTCCTTTAAAAGAGATGCATTTACTCAGAGAGCCATGTTTGTGATTTATTCTTTCACTGTTACTCACCTCTTCCCCTTTGGTCTTGTTTATTAAGCCTCAAGACTCAGTGTCACTGATAAACTGCTATCTTTAAAGATAACATATGGATATATCAGCTGCACCCCTTTTTTTTTGGTCTGCTGAAGAGCATTGTTGCAAAACTTGAGACAACTTGTGTCTTGCTTGGTGGTATCATGGGAATGAACATGAGTGGCCAGGCTGCATCACCGAGATTAGGAAATTGCAGGCTCCCCAGGGCTAGACAGAGGAAGCTACGCAGAACTGACAGAAAACAAAGGGTCCAATAGTCAAGTCACAGGTATATTTTCTCCTGCATTCAAGCAAGCACTACAGTGCTGACATGCCGACAACAAAACTGAGCCTCCCTGCAAGACTGTTTTAGGGTTAGAGAAGCTGGCACATGAGAAGGTCTGGTAATGAAGAACATGAAACATCACAGAGCAATTTGCTTGGAAAGCACAGGGTGCAGGGCAGCAGCAGAGACCACTCTCAGGAAGGGTATCACAGGTAGAAGGTTCCCACCACAGAGTATGCACACAAATGTGTGCAGAAAGGAAAACAGCCAGGTGGGACTGAAGCTCCACATGGAGCCACTAAACTGTGGCTTTGCTGCAGTGACTGAGACGTCAGTACCATGGAGGGGACTGGGGAGATGGGGACAGGCTCCTCACAGAAGTATTTGACAAGAGGGTGAGCTGCAGCTGCATCAGCTGAAACTATAGAGGTTCAGTCTGGATTTAAGTGAAAGCCAGTGGGACCAGTCCCAGGGAGGTGGTAATATCTCCTTCCTTTGAGGATTTTCATTCCCCATAGACTATATCCCTGAGCAAGCCCAGGCTTGAGCCTGCTCTGAACAGGTGACTGGACTGGAAACCTCCTGAGCACCTTAAAGGCCTGAATTGTCCTCAGATCATGTGGTCCTAAATTTTACAATTTCTTTACAAAATAGAGTTCTATTTTCCTGATGAAGGCACAGAAAGTCAAAAAGACATAACTTACCTTATTACATGAAAAATATGTTTTCAAAAAGTCCAAAATGCAAAACTGAAGACCTGGTTTGCAGTAAAAACTATTGCTCAAGCCATTAAGGATCATAGATCTTTATCATGGGTTCAGATTTGTCCAAGAGCAGATGCAGTGACTAAACTCAGATTGTCCAAATGCAAAACCTGAAATCACAAAACCACCACCCAGAAAACCCAGTGGCACTTCCAGCTGTGAAAAAACTTCACAACTATGGCACAGGAAAGGCTGGCTATGTTACTTAACAGGAAAGAAGAAGATAAAAACAATCTCCAATATTATACGGTTTTAAATTCCATTTATCCTAAACTATATCAAAATAGGACCAATTTTCTTAGCAGTAGAGGAAATGAAAACAACAACCCTGAATTTAGAAGTTTTATTTCTCTTACATTTGTGGCATTTACTACTGGGAAAAGTCATCACTATCAAACCCTGCCTTCTTCAAAGCACAAAGGTTGTCAGGAACAATTTTCAATTAGTTCAGTCAGTTCAGCTAGCACTGAACCATGTTTCATTCATGCAGTAAGAAATTTTAATGAAGGCTAAAACCGCTGCAGGTAAGTATAATGATATGTTGCTTAACATTAGTAGAACATTTTCTCTATGCTCAACTACACATCCACTTACAAGAATTTACTATATTGGGCAACTATAATGGTCTTCTTAACCTCACAGGTATCATCAGGTGGAAAACACGTAACTGAAACATGAAAGCAAGTAAAAAATTCAAACATAGGTTTGGCACTGTATCATTTTTACACATATTTAGAAAGGCCTTTATATTTCAGGTTGGATTATGCCTACAGTAACATAAACTTGTTTTTCAGGGATTTCTTAGATGGGGTGTTTTTTTACACCATTTATGCAGCAACATGGGACATGGGACGTAGTGCCAACACTCAGCATAACACACATGCAATTTGCATAATACAATGTACAATCTGCGTCTGCATCTACATGATGGGATTGCCAAAACTTCACCAGCTCAAAAGAACTATAAAAACTTTGAGTTATGTTAAGGGTTTTTCAAGCTTAACAGCACAGAACAAATGATCCCAGTGATAAAGGTTTAAACCCCTGCCTATTCTCCAATTTCAAATATCAGAATACTGCTTTTGTGGACAGGTAATTTTCTCCCAGTGTGAAAACCTCACACTTGTATGACCTATCTGTGCATTAGAAGAAACAGGGGGTTTTCTCCTCAGTTTGCAAGAGCTTCCTGAAAGCTTTCCAACCCACTCCTCACCTTACTCAGGGTCATGACTAGAAATTTGATGTTAAGAGGGAGCTTGTAATCCAACAAGTGATTCTTGCTGTTCTAGCAGCTAGTCAAGCCTTTTTTTCCCCAAGAGATGGGGGAGTGACAGAGGTAAACAAATGTCATATTAAAAAAAAGACGGGTATTATTCACTGTTAGGATTACCAGTGGCTGTTCAATTGCCAGAATGGTAACTGTAATCAACTGATAAACACTAGATGCCTTCTAGGAACTCTGATCACAGAGCTGAAAAAAATTCTTCCCAATGTTGTTTCTGTCACCTATTGTAACAAATGGAACGATAATCAGGAAAACATCACGGTAAGAAGATAAGAACTGAGCAGGTCCAGGTAAAGAGAAAAAATACTGGTCATACATAGTAAACACTGCAATGACAGGGAGATCATTTGTGAATCTCAAGAGCAACCAATGGTTGATACCACAGGGTACGTAATGCAAGTAAAATCATTCCCAAATATGATGTCTCTATTGTTCACAGAGATCCATATCACTTTTTTCATTATTCACTATAATAAACAGTTTGGAGACAGTGACTTTAAGCAGTAAGGGAAAGAAAATATTTGAAGTTTGCCGATGACACCAAGCTGTGTGGTTCGGTTGATCCGCTGGAGGGAAGGAATGCCATCCAGAGGGACCTGGACATGCTTGTGAGGTGGGCTGATGCCAACCTCATGAAGTTTAACCATGCCAAGTGCAAGGTCCTACACCTGGGTCGGGGCAATCCCAGGCACAGCTACAGGCTGGGCAGAGAAGAGATGCAGAGAAGAGATACAGAGGAGCCCTCCAGAGAAGGTCTTGGGGCTGCTGGTCAAGGAGAAAATGAACATGAGCCAGCACTGTGCACTTGCAGCCCAGAAAGCCAACCGTATCCTGGGCTGCATCAAAAGGAGCATGACCAGAAGGTCGAAGAAGGTGATCCTGCCCCTCTACTCTGCTATTGTGAGACCTCACCTGAAGTATTGTATACAGTTCTGGTGTCCTCAACATAAAAAGGACGTGGATCTGTTGGAACAAGTCCAGAGGAGGGCCACGAGAATGATCAGGGGACTGGAGCACCCCCCATATGAAGATCAGCTGAGAAAGTTGGGACTGTTCAGCCTGGAGAAGGCTGCATGGAGACCTCATAGCAGCCTTCCAGTATCTGAAGGGGGCCTATAGGAATGCTGGGGAGGGACTCTTCATTAGGGACTGTAGTGGTAGGACAAGGGGTAATGGGTTAAAACTTAAACAGGGGAAGTTTAGATTGGATATAAGGAGGAAATCCTTTCCTGTTAGGGTGGTGAGGCACTGGAATAGGTTGCCCAAGGAGGTTGTGAATGCTCCATCCCTGGCAGTGTTCAAGTCCAGGTTGGATGAGGCCTTGGGTGACATGGCTTAGACTGAGGTGTCCCTGCCCATGGCAGGGGGGTTGGAACCTGATGATCTTAAGGTCCTTTCCAACCCTAACTATTCTATGATTCTATGAAGTACAGTATAGAGGACACAGTGATGAGAGCAGTGAGAGCTCTCACTAAACTGATCTCCTCATCACAGGCAGAGGATGCTAATCTCTAACCTTTCTACCTCAAGCTGTTGCAAAATAATACTTTTTTAAAGGGGGATAGAGAAGGAATTCTGACCAGATCAAAAAAGAGATCATATCCCCTGAGAGGGGGCCTGCAGAGCCTAGTATGTTTTCTCCACAGGGATTTCCCTCAACTGTCAAGAGTTTGTGTGTGAGAAGTTCTTTAGAACAGAGAACATGTTCATCCTAAAGGAATAGGCATGATGCTGCTCTGTAGGCCACGGTGGCAGGGGGCAACCTAATGGTGCCTTGGCTCTAAGACCAATAAATATAGATCAATATTTGGCTTCTCAATATGATTTAAATTTTGGAAATGCATTAGCATAAAACATGTCTTCTTCATGTGCTAATACTTAAATCTGTAAAAAAGGAAGTGGAAACAACACTGAAGAGCAATATCGTCTCCAGCTCTAGTTTTTCTGCAACTTCATTTATCCCCATCCCTGCCTTTCATTTTATTTTTATCTGAAGAGCATTTTATTTTTGTTTGACAAAATAAAAACTAATAAATACAACCAGGAGTTAGTGCACATAAATGAGGGAGTAAAAGGAAATATTCTCAGCACCAGAAGTGGTCACTAGTTGAAAAGTACAGGCTGATATCTCTTACAGTAATCTCACATTTCAGCTACCACCACAGACACTGGAAGGTATAAGGCACTATTCTTTTACGTTCCTTGCACCATGGGAGAAATCATTCTGTGTCCAGGAAGACTGCTGTCAATAACTTTGGAGCTCAGGTAATTTTATCATCTTACAAAATTCGTCACATTACCAGAGCTCTCAGAGATAAATTTTGTGAAGACCAGTTTATAAGGATGGGTGAGTAACTGAATTGGAAGTGCTCTCAAATAGCATTCTCTGAGTCAAATCTGTTATGCTACCAAAAAGAATAGTACCAAGTAGTGCTGCTGTTATGGAAATATATCAACTAAAATATAAATCTCCATTTTACTGTATTGCTCTTTGGTGTGTACATGGAAAGGTGCAGCACAATCCTGTCATGACATGAAAACAAAATGAGGGATGATTCCTAAAGCAAACAGTGGGGCAAGTTAGTAAGACATAGACAGCAAGCTCAGGTTAGTGCTTTGATACCAGGTCAGCTGGTATTTAAGTCATTGTGACTCAAGCCGGTAGCTTCACCCTCAACTCTAGCAGGCAGATGTTCTTAGCTTAAGTAAAATAGAAAAAGATCATAATGGATGACCTTCCTTTAGCCTTGAGAAGAGATTAAGTTGGCAAGGAAGCTGAACTAGATTCCAGAAACATCTTCACAGTAGGAGTTTCCAAGCAAACTGCTGGATGTGTCTGTTTTTCAGTACTACCTGCCTTCAGTTTTGTAGAGCAGTTTGAACAAGCAGATTTGGGGACATAGGCTGAGAAGGGTCTAACCCTACACTTTTGTCCACAGCATGTCATGGTTTTGTGCCTTTCCACATTGATTTCTGTAGCAAGGTTTTAATCTGAAATATGTGTTCTAGAGGAGTCTACACTCTCTATGTAAAGCTTTCCAGTGATGGAGAACCTCATGGAGGAATTTACAAATTATTCCTGTGATTAGCTGCCATCATCATCCAAACCATGTCCTGTTTTAATGAGAATTTGTCTAGCATCAACTTCCATCATTTACTGCTGTGGTTTTAGTTACCACAGTGAGGAGCCCTTCTTTACTAAATTTCTGTTCCCCATGTTAATCCTCAACTAAAACTGTCCAAGACAGTTGTTAATCTTTGCTTTCATAATCTAAATGGATTGACTTTATTGTTTCTCTATAAAGGAAGTTAACTAATTCCTTAACCGATCACACATCACTACTTAGGCTTCAAGAGTCCCATTTCTGACCTCTGCCTTCAACTGTGAGCACCAGAACTTCATGTCACAATGTGGTGGCTGTCACATCACATCCAAACCCTCAGGAACTGCAGTCTTTTCTACTGAACATCTTCCTGCTGATTCACAAGTGCTTAGTAGCTTGAAGCCAGAACTAACCCACATACTCCAAGCCACAGTGAAATTGAAGTCATTCAACAGCTCCTCGGTACTCACATCCCTATGAAGAGGTGGGGGCTTTATTTAAAAAAAGAAATTGATTTCCCTGTGACTCGAATTTGTCCAGAAGCAAATTATCCCCTTAAAAATATGTGTACATACACATACAGACATACTTATGTGCATACCTACCAAAATACCGCTGGCATTTCCAAGAGGAAGCAGGCACTCCCACAGCTCGGGGCAAACATTTTCAGCGTAAGTTCATCTAACTTCCAGCAGAGGGCAGCACTCCTGCAACGTCTTGGGAATGCTCGTTTCTTTAGCTCCAGAGGAAGGAACCCATAATGACATAAACTAAGCAGACCTCATTACCTTATCTACACTTTTTACAGCTGACACTGGAGCTACCAGGAATTCTATGAGTTGGTTCTTCACTGTATTCAAGGGTTCTTGGGTCCTAACACACACTGTGGTAGTCGGGCATTTTCTCAGTATGCATCGCAAGTGCATTCACAAAAGCAAAACAACAACCACAAGTCACAGAGAAGTCTCTCTTTTTATGAAGCGTTGTTCCCTGACCTAAATCAGCCTTTGCCTTTGAATCATTTTATGTTGCTCCCTATTTAGTGGATTTATTGCTGCTATGGCAACTGCACATCCTGCTGTAAAGATGTATGCTTTAGCCCTTGATGCGTTTACCTTACCTCTGTTCTCTCACCAAATACACTCTGTGCAAGCTCAGAATTAGGAAATTTATGGGGAATTAATTTGCTTTGACATTGCTACAAAACCTACATTTTGTTTCACAAAGATAAGATTGAAACTGTAAAGTTTGCATTCATCCCATTAAGAGCAAGCTCTAGGAGCAGTACAAGGAACCTGCCTCCCCACATAGATTTTTCTTATCTAGGGGTAGCAAAATACCAGCCCAATGTCAAACCTGGACCCCATTTCATAAAGTTAAGGAAAGGCACTCCTGGGATTTTAGGAAGTTCCTAGGCAATCCACTTCTTAGATGGAAGAGGAGAGAATGGGATGAAAAGAATCAGACTTTTAACTATCTGCATGCAGCTGCTACTGTTTCAGACTGCTATCCATGTGTAATACCAGTGACATAGCCCAGAAGGAGCTTTACCAGCCTTGGAAACATTTAATGCTGTTAATGAAAGTCAAATATAGAGGTTTGTGAGTTTCTGGCAAAAAGTTATCAATGTTCATATCATTACAGCTAAATGGAAAGCATCTGGTGGGAAAAGGCCATCCATGAAAACAAATCTTTCAGATGCTGCCGTGCCAGGACCTTTGCTTTCACCCCACCATTTCAATAGCATTCTGCATGACTGATATGAATGGATGCTCACAGGAGAAAAAGACCCCTTCCATGATGGTTTTATAGGAAATCCATTCCTTTCTTCACTATTTCATGGTTTGAACTGGCCAAAAGATTTTTATTGGCAGAGAGGACAAAAAATAATCCACCCTATTTTGTAATTTCAGTGATTTCAGTGGAAATTACTTTTTGGGCAGTAAAGAATTTCAGTGGAGAACAACCCACTTTGTATATTTAAACCTCCTTCTTCCACATTTTTTTCAGTGGGAAATAGATACTTTTGCTTCTAATAAGCTACTAAAGCTTATATACAAACTCACTTAAACTACCATTTTATATTTATTTTTACAGGAGTCTTCCACAAATTAGAAAGACACCATTTTCATCCTATTGTCAATTGTTCTGAAAAGTCACTGTTTTCTTGGGCATAAAAGTGACAAAATCTTACTTTTCTGAACAAGACTTATATATATATATATTTTTCTTGAGATGCAAGAAACATACAAAAATAAAAAATAAAAAAATCCCTAAGCCACTAAACAGAATGGATTGAAACACCAGTAATAAACATAAATTACATATCCAGGGAAAAAATCTCAGCCTAACTTGTAACAACATATTTTGTAGAATATGTCCCCAAAAAAGCTAGAATTCACATCCTTCTGCTCTTGCTGTCTTTCCAATAATAAGCAGCTCCAAAAGCAAAACAATACACAGACAGAGGGGAGAAAAAAGAGAAAGAAGTTGCTGTGTTCCTGATTTACCACTTTTTCAGTGAAGAGTCAACGTTCTGTAGACCAGATGCCAAATAGATTTATTTGTAGGCATCAGTAGATGAACAGTACACTGGAGGAATTTATTGCAAGAATTTACCCTCTTGTGAAGTGGGGAGAAAGTAATTACACATTGGTCTGCAAAGATCATTGCATGGATTTCTTCAAGTCCAGAAAAAACTGCTAACAGACCAAGTGCTGTCACATATATGAACTCATATGGTCTGGCATAGGCTAGGCTTAGTCTGTTACCCTCATATATGTTGTCCTCATATTTCAGCACCTGCCTGTTCTATCTGAACTTCAGCTGCTAAAAAGTGGGCCATGTATAGCATCTGCCACTATTTCCTTTATCTTTTGCCCCTGTATTTGTGACAAACTCTACACCCATCAATGAATGGCCTATCTATGACAGAGACCTCCGAAATCACCATACTGCACCAGCAGCTGGCCCAGTTGCTCTTGCAGCACATGTGACCACAAATTTTTATTTCACTCCAAAATACCTGGAATGGATAGACATTTTGCAAAAGAAAACTTTTTAGTTATTGAAGAAGTCATAAGAAGCTGCAGGATGGAGATGCCTGAGCAAGAAACTGATTCACAGGCTGATAAGATAGGAGTCATCCTGCAGCAGCAAATTTGTCAAATGGGGAGAAATCATAAAACAAAGAAAGGGAAAGCAAAAGGATGAAAGGAGCAAGAGCTGGGAGCAAACATCTGAACATGACAGTGAGAAAAGTAGAAATAATGAACCTCACAGAGGAGCAGTCAAAACAAATAGTTCAGTGGGTAAACATTTTTTAAGACATTTCAGTCTAAAGGGGCATCAAAGGTGGAAGGAGTGAAGGAGGTAGGGCAGGAAGTTGTTTCAGGAACGGAGATGAGAAATTCATGGAATTGGAGCAATCTCAAGGACAGATACAGGTTGGGTGAAGAATGTATTGAAAGCAACCTTGGGAGAAGGACTTGGGGGTGTTGATGGACAAGCAGCTCAACATGAGCCAGCAGTTTGTGCTCACAGCCCCAAAAAACAGCAATATGCTGGACTGCATCAACAAGAAGCTGACCAGCAGGTCGAGGGAGGTGACTGCCCCTCTACTCTGCTCTGCTCTTGTGAGGCTCTCCTGTGAGGGATTCAGCTCTGGGGCCCTGAACATACAAAGGAAGTGGACCTGTTGGAGTGAGACTAGAAGAGGACACAAAGATGATCAGAGGGCTAGAGCACCTCTGCTATGGGGACAGGGTGAGAGAGTTTGGCTTGTTCAGCCTGAACAAGACAAAGCTCTGAGGATACCTTAGAGCAGCCTTTCAGTACCTAAAGGGAGCTAAAGGAAAGCTGGAGAGGGACTTTTAATGAGGGCACACACGGATGGGACAAGAGGTAATGTCTTTAAACTGAAAAAAGGTTGATTCACATTACATATTACAAAAAAAAATAATCTTTACTGTGAGGGTTGTGAGACATTGGCACAGGTTGTCCAGAGAAGCTGTGGCTGCCCCATCCCTGACAGTGTTCAAGGTCAGGCTGGACAGTGCTCTGAGCAACCTGGTCTAGTGGAAGGTATCCCTGCCCATGGCAGGGGGATTGGAACTAGATGATCTTTAAGGTCTCTTCCAACCCAAACAGTTCTATGATTCTACAGAGTGAAAGATTTTTACACTGTGATCAGAAAATGGTAGCAAACTTCCATAAAGTTACTGTAAGAATACAAAAAATTAATTGCATAGGCTCACCAACAATGGGCTTTGTGATAGAAATATATGGATAGAAAGAGCAAAACGTAAACTATACTGAAAAGTGCACTTCACTGTGAAAGAGAAGATCTTGCAGCAATAGGCTACACTATGATGTCATTTGGAGGGTACAGGTTTTGTTATGACAAAAATGCTAAGCTGGTCATGGTGCTCCCTTATAATTTTATCACAGCTTCTTGCCACACTTAGGTGACACTCTTTTAAAGCATCCAGTTTTTTGATGAAACTCAGAAAAGGATCCAGCTGTGAGTTGAGGTATGTACTTTTAAGTCTGTGTTAACAGATGCAGGCAGATGGTCTTTTCAGCCTTGTGAAAATAAAAAAGCAGCAGTGGGAAAACATCATTGTGAAAAGTCATGTGACAAATTTTGACAGTCACACAATAGCTGTAACTTACACTGAGGCAGAGATTGCCTCATGCAAGAGCAAGCCCTTTCTGTTTGTCATTACCATAATGTTCCATGCTCATATAAAATATTGTGCCATTCCTTTTTTAATAAGCCTGCCCTGCAACCTCATACAAACAAATTCTACAGGCATTTCTCCAGCGGAATCCATATATAACTAACACATATTAATATATCATAGTTATATGAACTTACGTTCATCTACCCCAGGTTACAGTCAGGCAGTGAGCATTTAGGTAATAAAGTCATGCAAAATACAAACAAAACTTTATTACTTGTTGCTGAACAGTGTGCCCAGCAACATTTAAAAACAAAAAATAAAAAGGAGAATGTAGACAAGTTCATCAGGATGTTGCACAGAATAGAAGAAAAAGAATTTGTCAGTAAATTACTTCCAAAAAACTCCTAGATAAGTATGCTATTTAGGATAGCAGGCAAATGTGTAAAAGATACATTTATGCACTCCATTTTTTTTTGTGAAATCTAGTGATTCTGCCATTTGACCAAGATTACAGAGCTGAGTTTTCCATCTTTATCTTGCATTTCTATTCAGTACAGCCACTTGACCTTGAAGAAGTTGTGGCAGCACTTCTCAGGCATACTAACCCATTAATCAGTTAACAATCTATTCTCCAAGAGCTGCATGAGTCTCTGTGTTTGTGTGAACACATCTATTTTATACCACATTGCTCATTTGTATCATCTCATCACTTCAGAAGTGATGACTTTCAGTGTTCCTGTACTGGGACATGTTTTGACATAACTACAAAAACTTTGTATCCTCTCTGTTGTCCCTATACATCTGCCTATCACAGAGAAATGCACTCACTTTTTGTAGGAGCAGTCTCATTGCTGAACTAATGCGCCTGTAACAGCAGTGATATCCATAATAACTCTTATATGTATCATTTCTCTGCCTCATAGTCAAGCCCAGAATAAGTGTTGCAAGGACAGATTAGTAAGTGACAAGGAAAACATTGGCTACCACAGTGCAGGGGACTTAAATACCCAACGTGGACAGCTGGCACACTGCCCTGTGTTAATTCACCACTGCTTTGCTCCTCCACCACTTCTGCACAATTGTTTCTGTCAGTGTAAAATGCAAGGTTAAGCTAGAAGCTCATCACATCTGCTACACATAAAAACATTCCATACATAATGCAGCTTCCATTACAATGAAAACATTAACTTCATCTTTTAACCCAATTAATATCTATTGGGTTATCTGGTTCCACAACTGCATATTCACATCTTGCACAATTCACAGAATAATATCCATGCAAAACTCTAATCCATGCTGTGTAGTCATTCTATCATATCATAATGAACATTTCATCTCTGATAGAGGTAGAGGTTCTGCACCCTACAGGTGTAACATTTATTTTTCTGTTGTACAAAGCTTAAAATGTTGACCAGCAAATCTTCAGTGCCAGCTCTTCACAGACTGCATTGCATTCTGAGCTTCATTCTTCAGCTGCAGATTTTATGGAAATTCGTCAGAGACAGGTGGCAGCAGAAGGTCACTCACGAAAAACGTCATAAAAAAAACACTAGCCAGAAAGATGTAGAGATAGCATGCATCACCTTTTGCTTTTGTGGATGTATGCTTACATATGTTAACACTGGTTCAGGAGGAAATTTACAGAGGCATTGCATAAACACTTGGCAGGACACAAGGCAGCAGCATACTTTCTTCTACTCTCAGATTCAGAAAGACAAGGGAATCAGTTTGAAGACTTAGTGAGAAAACTCACTAGCCAGGCTAGATTACAGGAAAATCAGCCACAGATCTATCCTTTAAATTTTTATTTCTATTAAAAAAAAAAAAAAAAAGAATGTCCTAATTGTCTTCCAGAGTCATCATTATAAACCTGACAAAAGAACTTACCACTATCCTCAGCTGACATCTTGACTGTCTTTATCCAGGGTCAGCAACCGTGAAAGTGTCACTCAGTTCTCTCCTAAAACAGGTATCCACCCTCCAGAGAATGGATACAAAGGGCATATTCCAATCCACTTAACATGCAAACCGCCTTCTTAAAAACAGAACTGCAATTCCAGTTAGTCTAACAGGTCAAGTTCCACACACAGTCTTGCAGTGTGAAGCTTTGGTGCAAAGCACTGAAACTTCAGTAAACTAAGTGTGATACTACATTGTAGAAATTTATGATTTCGCAAGATTTTCTTTCAAATCTACCAGGAAAATAAAACCATAAACACTCTTGAGTCAGAATATTATCTACTTTGCTAGCTCAGAATAACAGAAAAAGGGAAAGGAAAAATTCTGGACATTGACAGGAAGATGGCTATGTACAGTTTTGAAGTGGAATCTACTGGAAAATTTTATCTTAGAAACCTGTCTCCTCATGTATTTCAACACTACATCTGAATAAGTAAAACCCTGCTGATTTACTAATTTCCCTTCATTAACTGTTAGTAAGAGTACAGTATGTAAAGTTCTTCAAATGAGAAATGTTCACTCAAAAAACTTCTGTATTCCTTCATTTATCTGGTGCAATAAGGTGTGAAAAAGCAAATAGCTGATTTTGCTTTACCTGTTTACAATGATGTGGAAATTACACTGAACAAGCCTTCTAAACTTTCAAGGCTTCATTTGCATTTTGAATTTCTACCAGGATACAAGTAATTATTTAATTTAGAGTTCTAATTCTGCTTTCGACTAATAAGTTAAAAGTCCTAAAGATGGCATAATTGCACTGAAATATATGGTGACATTGCCAGTTATTCTCTGCATTAGTATATCTACCTCAGTACAAGTATTTATGAATCAGTAGAACAGGATTTACCTGGCAACAGAGAAAAGACTTTTGTATTCTTGTGGTTAACAACATTAGGAAGCCATAATACTTTATGCAACAGTTGCCTTTAAAGTATTAAGCCTATACAAAGGACAGAACAATTTATTTGTGGATATTTGTGCATATTACTTTCTTGGTAAATGTATCATTTGAAAATTAAGAATGTAAATATGACCAAAACCAAACTACTTAAGAACAACCCTAAAGTTCATTTGATGTTTGCCTCCTTCTACATGAATTTCTGCTTAAACCAGAGATGGATTTTATAGAATCTCCCTACCGGCTTTTTTTCATGATACATTGCATTCTTGGTGGCCAGAGACCAAATTATCTTTTGGCAATGACGCCATAAATCTAATGCAGCCTCACCGAGCACTGTGAGGTTAATCTGATGCATCTGAAGTGCTCAAACAGAATTTAGCTCCCAGCTCATGCATAAAAATGAGAAAAGTTTTTGAAGTCCCTATTATCAAGTGAACTTGAAGACTCTGTCCTATTATCAAAGACAATGTTTGGAAACAAATAGTTCTGAGACGTGGATTTGGCAAACAGAAAGGAAAAACACTGTCATTTACAGAAGGCAATTGGAAATTACCTTAGAGCTAATTTCTGACTTCCCTCATGCACTGGTGTTCTAGAAATGGATGAAGACTAGCTTATGAAACACAGGTTGGCTTTCTGAAACACTGCCTTGCTGTATCATGTACCTGAAACACTCTGTTTCTGGATGATGTGACTCAGTATCGCGGGGGAGGAGGACAAGATTATTTAATTCTGGGACATGGCAGGTATAGTAGCTTCAGGAACAAACAGTGCAATTTGGTTGAGAAGACTAAGCTCAAACCTGTTAATTTCTTACCCAAATTCTTTAATTTTAGCTGGCCCAGTTTAGTTTATAATCCTAAGAAAGATCAGTGGGACCAATTTCCCAGCTCAGGATTATCTGACACTGTTTTAAAATCTGTATTCTCAATTACAGCATATAACTCATAGAAAATTATTAGGAATAGAAATGGCAAATAACCTCCCAGGTCAAACCACAGATGATGGTTTGAGCCTTTCTTGTTCCTTCAGATAACCTTAGTTTGGTTTACCAGATCTTGTACCAAAGGAACATGAGACAGCAAAAAGCTACTGTTTTTTCTGGTCATTCCTCTTCTCACATTTACTACTGCTGTACCTACACAGAAGAATTTATCTTTGTGTTCAAAATATAGATTATCAAGCTGGAAAGAAGTATTAGAATATACATTGAATCTATTAGGTTTCCAGATATGGTATACTACTTTGTTTTGTAAGATACTCACCTGTGCATCTTTGGTGATAGTGTCATTAATTTTTTTTGCAGAGATTTGCCTGAAGAATACAGCTTGCACCTCAAAAAAGTTTTTACACATATCCTATTAATATGGTAAGTACCTATAATATTCTAATATAGAATATTATGTTTTATTTAAAAATTGCTGTAGATTTATAACCCACCACTGAGAAGAAATGATACAGAGAAAAAAATAAAAGGATGTATCCTGTGTATGAGGCCTCAAGGAAGACAACAGAAGTACCAGCAAACATCCCAAACTGTTAACTCCTAACAAAAGATCCTCAAGCCCTTGCACTGCTGATTAAATAAGTAACATATTTATACAAAGAAAGCAATGGCAGAGCTTCCTCAGGACTTGCATCTTTCACTGTATACATATGAAACTTCAGCAAACAATACATAACATTAAAATTTTTCCAGAGTTATTCATCACAGTTTCTAAATCTTCAGGGAAATAGCAGTATGGTGAAGATGCCATCAACTCAGATGTCATCAATGTTAAGTTTGCATCACAAAGATCACTGGACCAAAAGCAGTGTAAGCAGCACCAAGATAGTTCTGGGCCCCTTACTACAAGAAAGATATTGAGGGGATGAAGCAGGTCCAGAAAAGGGCAATGAAGCTAGTGAAGGGTCTGAAGCACAAGTCTGAGGGTGAACAGCTGAGGGAAGTGGGGTTGTTTAGTCTGGAGAAGAGAAGGCTCATGGGGATCTTATTGCTCTCTACAACTGCCTGAAAGGAGGATGCAGTGAGGTAGGGGTCGGTCTCTTTTCCCAAGTAACAAGGTGATAGGACAAGAGGAAATGGCCTCAAGCTGCACCAGGGCAGGTTTAGATTGGATATTAGGAACAATTTCTTCACAGAGAGGGTGCTCAGGCATTGGAACAGGCTGCCCAGGGCAATGGTGGAATCACTGTCCCTGAAAGTGTTCGAAAAACCATGTAGTTGAGGCCCTCAGTGATATGGTTTAGTGGTGGACTTGGCAGTCCCGAGGTAAGTCTTGATCTTAAAGATCTTTTCCAACCTAGTTAATTCAATGATTCTATGATCTTTCAGAGCAGCTCTGTTCAGTCGCACATGCCGTTCTGTAATAGCAGAACAGCATTTACAGCAACACGATGTGTGCAGTGATCTCTCCTCCACTTTCCTATTTCTGTGTCTGTATGTTTCACAGGCCTTCACTTCCAGCAACAAGTAGGAGCATTTGCACAAAAATTAATGTGTTTGCTAAGAATGAAGCAAAACCCACAGAAGCACCATAATTTGTTCTAGGAAGTTTCTGGTAAGGGCTACCTAATTCATTTTCCCAGACTGGACTTAGTAAATTTAATTATGACATTTTTAGGATGATCAGAATAAGAAAAGGAGAATGTCAGTACACTTTTTACCAAGTCACAATTAATAGAAATTTAGAGAGATAAAGGTAAGTGAACCCATTGCAAAAATCCAGGGCATAGAAGTTAAATACTTCCATATGATACAGAAAGAGATGATAATTAAGAAAACTAAAGACAAATGGATGCCCCAAAAGGTGAATGAAACAGTAATACTGCATTGATCAAAGAAAGAAATAGAATTAATTTCCTAAATGTGGCAGAGGGTACAAAAAGACTGCAATTGCACCAGGTCACCAAGGTGTTATAAAAAGGGTAACACTGCACAAACATACATGCACTGCCTTTTCTGAAAAACATTTTCTTTTAAATAATATAGCCAGAAGAGCTCTGGAATGCTTCCCAGGTTCACCCAAAGGCTTTAATTCCAAAAAACATATAATAATTTTCCTGTCTCCCAAATGGAGGAAACAGAAAACTTCTTCCTAGGTCTGCCATCAGTGTCTGCCTACTCCACCCTCTCATGGGCTGAGGTATCCTGTTTTAGCCTGGTGACTTACAAGAACTAAAGGATATTGAACTTCAGGAAATCTGAGCCAAGACACATAGTATGCATTTAAAAAGGAAGAAAGGCTATAAATATACATAATAAAAAAAAAAAAAAAACAACAAAATCAATCATTGTGGACAAATTATTCTCACAATTATAAATTGCAAAATAAACATGCAGCTTCTAAGAATTCTCTAAAGAAGATTTGGTACTTTTTTATTAAAAATACACCAGGTTTTAGGACAAAGGCTTTGGTTCTTTAAATGCATTTTTAAAATATTACTATTGGCCTGCTTGCTGAAAGAGAGCTGCCACTTTATGTTCAGCTCCAATGCAATTAGTCATTGCTACCAAGCACACTGTTTTGGAGTAGAAACTCTTATTTACGTAAGTATATGACAAATGTATACTAAATAATATACATAAATAAATATGACAAATGTATATTAAATATAGATAAATAATGATATAAATACAGTCTAAAGACACATGCTTCCAAATTAAGGAAAAAATAAAATGTTCTTTTTATATGAGAACCTAATGTAAGTGATAAGACTTTGGTCTGCCATTCCAAAAGAAATATGTGGGTTCAAAGTTACAGGTGTAATTACTCAGCTGCTTATAATAAGCTTAACACCTTTGCATTGAGTGTTGATTTATCTCCAGTACTTTATACCAAGTACCTGACAAATTTCTGCTACAAGAAGTTGACTTATTAATGTTAAGTAGCAATAAGAATTGTAAGACAAGTTATTATTTCTCCTTTATTTTGGAGTTAAAAATAGGATTGTTTTGCATGTATGTCATTGGATGAAGGCAGTAGCAATCACCAGGACAGACAAAGGAATGTCACAATAGAGTTGCTAGCTTACGAGTTCTCCTTGTTACACAGTTTTAGGTACAGAATCACAGCTAACTAAAATCAGCAGACTGCAAACAGTGCAAGGATAAGGTATAGGATTTTAAGCTGAGCTTCATCCAAAAATCGTGGTCCTGGCTTTGTAGATGCCAAAGTTTGGTGCTTAATCATAAGCATTATTCCAGTTTCAAAATTAAATACTAGCTATTGGATCATAGCTATTATTTCTATGGCTAAGATACCACCAAATAAAGGGAGACCTAGAAGTTACAACAATTAATGCAGCAAGTAAGACGTGATGTTATGATTATGTAGGGATCTTGCTAGGTCAACAGCTGTCCTAATTTGTATATTTTACCACTCTAATGTCTCACAAAACTGTGTTCTAACTAAAAAGTGATGCACGATTAGCACATCCAATCTATTACTTGACTTAGATTTGTTAGGACTTCCTGAAAGAGATCAGAAGGTGTATTCAGAGAGATGAACCTTGATGTGCTACAGCATCCAAATTATAATCTTTGCAAGAAACAAACTTTTCTAGCTGTCTAAATCTCAGTTCAGAAGGATATTATAGAACATATTATATTTGCAAAGGTGACTGTACTAATAATCACAACATACAGGCTTCTTACTGGAGTATAACATGCTTACCTGTGTTCATATTCAAAACCAAAAAGCTCAGTGATGAAGTTGCCACATCCCAGAGAGGACTAAACCAGTGTAGGTGGGCTGTATCCACCACCTTAATTAACCAGAGCCACCAACACTACCTCATTTCACATCATGGCAATGGTTTGGTACACTCAGGGTAAAAAATATTGCTATGTGGAAGCTTATCTTTTCCCAAGGAAAAGGGACCCCTTCTTTCCCACTTTCCCTTAGAAGAAATTTCCTAGACATTCCTATTGAAAGCACTCCATTTACTTGCACATAGTGGTGAGAGAGACTTAAAGACATTGTAAACAGACATCACTGCCAGACAGTGCAATATGCATCTGCAAACACAGATTTGCCTTAGTCAAGCCTAGTTAGCAAAGAAATGTTTAATTTTGCACATCTTTAAAATACCATCCTAATGTACACAAAAATGACTCATGTTCCAGCAACTGTTTAAAAAAATATCAATTTGTCACAAAAACTGAAACCAGGAAAATTTCATTTAATTTCACATATGAAGAATATTACTTATGCACCTACAGTCTAAAAGAATCACAGAATGGTTTGGGCTGGAAAAGACCACAAATCTCACCCAGTTCCAACCCCCCCTGCTATGGGGGTTCCTCCAGACCAGGCTGCTCAAAGCCCTGACCAACCTGTCCTTGAACACTGCAACACTGCTAGGGATGGGACTGCCAAAGCTTCTCTTCTGTGAGAAGCTGAGATGGGATTCCACCATCCATTCTCACAGAGATGGGTGGCAGGAGATGAAATAAGACTTTTCTGCTCATTATCTCTAGGATTGGTGTGAGGAATTGTTGCCGATTATCCCAAGAAATGCTGCAGACACCTGCAATTGAAGACCTGGCTGCAAGACCATCAAAACTGGTCCACCAGTACCTGACACTAAGAACAGAGGTACTCCTTGCTAACTCATAATAAAAGTAGGAAAAGTTAATTGCCATGGCACCTCCATGGGATACCTCCACAAGGATGCTCTCCACAAGAACACCTTTACAGGACACCTCCATAGGGACAGTCTCCACAAGGACAGCTCCAGGAAGACATCTCCACAAATAACACCTTCCATGAGAAAACCCACCTCTAACAACTACTATGGACTTTTGGGGACACTCTGCTTCAACACCAACTATGGACACTGGAGGACTCCCACCGCCTCCAACTACAACTGCGGACCCCTGGGACACCCTAGGATCAACGGTGGTGACTATCTCTCTCTGCACCCTAAATTCTTGCTTATTTTTTGTCTTTTTTTTTTCTGATCTGTCTTATTGTTACCTCTTTTTTTACAATAATTTCCTTTTCATAAAAACTGACTTTTTGTAATAAATCAGCCTATCGATCATAGTACTTGTCCTCATTTATGTCTTAATTTTACTCTTGGGATCATGAATAAAATGGGTCTGGCACTGGGATTTTTTCCACTTGGACCCTAACAGAACCTGACATCTTCTGAAGGGTATCCAGCGAGATACCCACAAGATCTAGCATAAAAATGGAGGATATAAGAAAATGCTGATAAATAGAAAGTGTTTAATCATCATGTTACTGAGACAACAGATATCAAGAAGCTGTTTGAAGAGTACAATGAGATCAAAAAAACAAGAGGTCACTCGAAATGAGCCCAGGACAAGCAAATCAACAAAAGAGATAATGAGAAGCTCGTTTGGAGAAGGATAATTGATGTAACAGTGTATATGATCAAAATTTTCTACATTAATTAAAAAGACCCAGAGGATGCAAATAGCATATATGAAATATCAGAGAAAATGGTACAGTAAAGATAGGGCATGAGGTTTCTCTCTTTCTAAGAACGATTTTGAGCTTAACAAGACCAAGAATTTTTTATTTGATAATAAAAAGTCATTAAAGAAAATGTACTCAGAGAATGTTTTTTATCTTCAGGTTTTTTTGTAAGAAAGGAGCAAACTTTTTTTTTTTTTTTTTTTACAATAGGTAAGGTACAGTTCCCAGCATTGAAAGTTGTGATCCAAGCATTTATAATTAAACCATCTGGGCTTTTTCCCCCTCAAACCTCAACCATATAATTTAAGGCTATTTATACTTCTCCATATTAATTTTATTACAATAAAAACACCTGCCAACAAAAGAGCTGAACGAGTGTATTATGCCTGTAGATTTTATCTCACATTCTATATAGCAGAAAAAAAATAATAAACCAGCAAACCCCGAATATTTTTCATACGTTCTAACGACTTTTGGCTTGCAGGACACGGACTCAGTTTGTCCATTCACTACCTATATCATCAAAAAAAGTTGAGAAGATGGTAAGAAAAGGAAAAGAAACAAGAGCTGTGGAGAAGATAGGAGCAAACCAAAGTATCATTTTCCATCACAGAACAATACACTCAGAAGAACGGGGTGGCTAATAATATTTAGAAACTTTAATACATAATGTTTTATAGAAACCCGGGAAATTTATGTAAATTATAATCTTAATTACTTCAAAAGTGTGCTGCACCTTTGCCTCAATAAGGTGTTCTAAGCCCAAAGATTATATTTAAAGTGAGATATTTCATTCCAATTTTTTACAGTAAGAGTCAACCACATATAGTGTTGTGTGAAATGAGGATGAAAGAAACAATATTGAATGTGATCTACTTACTGCTTTTGTCAAACACATGGCAAAACCTTTAAAAAGCAAACAATTTTGTAGAGAAATGTAATCTCCAGATAATTTCCCATGCTGTGGTTTATGTTTATACAAACTGTGTTGTTGTTGTCAAGTTGCAAGCAAATAAATAAGCTACCTAGCCAATTTTTGTGTGTCAACCCATGAACGTTTCTACCTCTTGGTCCTTTTGTTTACAGAAATGGGGCCACAAACACAAACGTGGGGTGGAATATGCTCAAGTATAGTCCTGGAATTCTGGAACACCTTAGCTAAGATACCTTAATAGCATAGAAAGCTCAAATTCTCTATATAGCAGCATCAAGGTGATGCATAAGCAGGTGAAATAAAAGAAAGTACATAACAAAATGAGTGATGACACTGACCAGACCGGTAATTGGCATTCTGCTGTCTTCCGGCTCCATCTCCAGCTCATTGGCCTTTACAACATTCATGTTGTTTTATATTTGGTTATCACATATGTTCCCAAAATTTCATTTACTGGCATCAGTGTTTGTTTGAATAACTCATGCCTCATCAGTGCCCTTCTGCAGATTTAACAGCTCTAAATTACAGCATTCCTCTATTGTGCTGGACCAGGGCTTATAGGGGATGACAACTGTGCACCTAAAAGTGTATTCCGCTGTGAGGTCCTTGAACTCATGCTCACTAAACTCTGGCATTTGATCACCCATTCATGTCATGTTTTTGACCATAATACTTTGGTCAAATACTTTGTTTACTAATATTGTCAGAGGAAAATATCTTCTAAAAGTCTCTAAAAAGCATACAGCTTTCTCCAAGTAGGAAAGAAAGTGCCTGCCAATTTCTATATAGACACTTTTTCTTGATTTAGTCTGAACTTTTGACATACACAACAAGCACTAGTAGCATCTTCAGTGTCACTGTCCATTTCAAAACAACATAAAACATTGCTGCCTTGCAATCTGTAACCTTCCTGTATCTGATTACTTGTCTTGTTCAACATTTTTTGCAGTAGTGTCCTTGAACCAGGTCTATGCTTTCAAAACAAAACTGCTATCAGCACCAAGACAGAGGCCCTCATATAAGAAGAGACTGAAAATAAACAAAACTTGCCGAACAGTATTTACTGTTCTTTGCTGCAATACATCAGGCAAAGTTGCAATTGGTGCCATGTTTCTAAGAAAATTGTCTCGCAATTGTGATTGTTGATGCATGTACATTGTCTAGGGCACCTACCAGAATCTCAAGTGACAATTCAAATAGAAAATGGTTCAACACCAGTTCTGCTCCTTCAGAGTTAGTCCCCATTAGCAGAGACCAATGTCCTATTAATGACTTTGAAAGAGCATTAAAAATGTTTTCATCTTTGGTCCTTGTGCAGCTGAAGACTTGTTGCCATCTCTTCCTATTTCCCTTACAACATTGAAAACAATTATACTAATACACACTTCTTTGATGCTTTGCCTACAGGTAAGATTGCTGGGACAGTCTGTCATTGACAACTCTGCACTATCCAAAACTGCTTCTACAGTCTCTGAAAAAGGTCTTTCTTGTTGCTGCCATGTCTGTATTTTTATACATTACCTCAATTCTTGGCAGGGAAAAGCTCACTTCAAGAAACCCATGAATTACTTTACGTACTACTAAATTTAACTTCACTTTTAGTACTAATATTTCCAACAGCAAATTAATGTGCTGGATCAGCTTAAACAGAACATTTGCTTCCCAACTGCAGCACAGTACTCATCTGCTTTAATATTTTCCATTCTCCCATTTTGCTTCAGCTTGTTTGCTCATATTGATACCATACTGGTTCCAACAAAACTTTGCAAAAGTGATACATTTTATTTTAAATTTTTATCTTTTGTAGATTTTTTTCTTTTTGTCTTTTTCACTGCAAATATTGTCAAGCACTGGAGCAAGCTGCATGGGGAAGTGGTTGAGTCACTGTCTAAGGAGGTATTAAACAGATATGTAAATATGGCACTTACAAACACGTTTTAATGGTAAACTTGGTAGTGATAGGTTAACAGCTGGACTTGATCTTAAAGGTCTTTTCTCACCTCAGTGATTCTGTGATTACATAATTCTAAATAATTTTAAGATCAACCTTTCCTTCAACACAGAAAGGGGAAAAAAAAAAAAAGGCATGAAAAATTGAGTGAGCTTTAGATCTGCAAGCTCCAAACAACACATGAACTATCTACTGCCAGGGCTGTTTCCTCTCCTCTGGGAAATATCAGTGTCTGCAGTCAGAAAACCACCACAAAAAACATATCTCAGGAAATTTAGAAGGCAAGGGGATGATGAACTTGTGTTCTCATATAAGTCTCCCAAATAAAAATCTGCCACCATCAGCAGCAAAACCAACAGAATAGGTCAGGTATAAAGTTGCTTATTTAAGTGCCTGTAGTGACCCCCAAAACAGTGGCTTCTACCACATTACAGATGAAACCTTTTGTAGCCCTGAATCATGACATGTGGCTGGAGACAAGAAATAAAGATCAGTCTCTTGCCAGAGTCTTGACAAGTCACACTTTTACTGCAACAGCTCATTACAAGCACTGCTAAGAGAGCATTTTTCCATTTGTCTTTTCACACACACACTGGCTGGTCACAGCAGTATCTTGTGTCTAATCAGATTAGCTCAAATGTGTCTAAAAGTCTCTACTCCTACAGCTGTCAATTTACAGTAAGTATTGAGCTGAAATAAAGCAACGATTAGCAAAGTAAAGGTGGGTATAGACATTTGGAGGCACAGGGGAGGACAGAAAATGAAATGACAGATGCTGAAGGCTCTGTACCCCCAGAGTGCATTGTTGACTTACTCCAGCCTCCTCCCTGGACTGAAACACCATAGCTTTGTTGCCTTGTTTGTTTGTATGCATCGAGGATTCAACAACAGAAACTATAAGCACCTCTTACACAAGTGACAATCCTGTTCTTTTTTATCAAAAGTAGTTTTGTTTTAGTTTTGGTTTAGGTTGGGTTGTTTTATTTTTGTTTTGTTTTGTTTTGCTTGTTTGTTTCATCTATGTCTATTCTCATCAGTATAATGAATAAAAAATTCAGTACAACTCATGCACCAGTATGAAAGCAAAAGCAACACCTTGCACATCTTTTTGATAAATACTCATTTGGCTGACTTTCAATTTATTACGAAAGCACAGTTTTGTTCCTGTTCAAAACAAATATTTTCTAGGGTGAGATGGAAAACAGTAGAGCCCAGGCATATAGGTAATGCTCCCAGACAGAATAATCTACTGTGAATTCAGTATAACAGCATAACAGTTTAATTTTATTGTTTGGTTGGGTTGTGTTTTTTTTAATACTCTGAATTTCAGAAAGCATCTCAGAATCACTTGTTTGAAAGATTCAGATAAACCCCACAAAATTAGATATATCTAAATTTTCATATTTTTAATTGCCTGATCGAAGAAATTTGGGCGCTAATGTGAAGCTTATTTTGTAATATGTTGGTGTTTTGTATATTAGCTTATAAAGGTTATATTCCTGGACAGTAATTCCACATAAAACATTTTAAAATCATGCAGGACAGTTTACTTAAAAGCAGGAAACATTTATCAAATAGTGTTTATGATAATCTTTGCTTCTAAATGCTATGGGACTGCGTACTTATCAATGTGACAATGAAATTAAGACCATGTAAAGGATCTATCAAAGCTGCAAGGATGTGTTTCCCCACCATTATGACCTGGATTTTGCAGCCTTAAATTTATTTTCCAGTATGTGCTGTACCCTATACAGTCTTCTTGGAAAGGAAAAACTATTGATTTTAGCAAGAACTGTGTATTGAACCTGGCAATAAAACAGCTGCAGCTTCGGACAAGAACTGGTTTACTTGCACTTGGCAATGTCTGGTAACAGATTCGACTTGGTAATTTCTGGAAATTACCAGAAAAAAAGTCTCTGGGGCCTTGTGGTTGCTGCAGTAGGACTCCATCCCTTCGCAACACAGGACCTCCAACCCTGCATCAGTGGTGGCACAAACTCAATCTCAGTACCCAAATGCCCTGATGTTTTAAGATATGCTGATCTTTAGAGGAAGAATGAAAGCACAATTTGCCATTTCTCACCCCTGAAGCATCCAGGTGATAGAAACTGAGTTCTGAGATAGAAACACCATAAGAAGACACTTCTCTATTCCACAGCTTCTTCCTGTAAACCATGGAATTTCATAAGAGTGTTAATTAAATAGTCACTATATGTATCTCTGTTAAGATTTCTTTTGCTTTTATAACATAGTGTGCCAAGAAACAGAGAGATCATTACCAGTTGCCCCCATCTTTACCCCTGTCTCAGGGTTTTCACCACTGGAAGACAGCAATTTACATAATATTACTCAACAAAAGTAAATATTCACATTGAGAAAGTGTGAAGATTGTAAACTGAAGTACCCAAATGACAACCTTGCATTCATTCTGTAATTACACACAGTTGCATCCTGTTTTGATTTTGTTGCTGTTAACAATATGGTTTAATCTGCCTTTCTTTCACAAGGAATTAGGAGGTGCTGGCAACCTTGGAAGTTTTATTTCACTTTCCAAATGCAAATTGGCTAAACTGATAAGACCTATTTGCATTTTAAGGAGCTGTGAAAACCTTGTGAATTATATTCAAGCTAAGAACACTAACTTGACTTGATAAATTGTGTATCCTTGTGCCTTACAACTACCTTTTTCTGCCCTCCGCTTCATACGCCTGCTAAAGGTGTAAAAAGCAGATGTCTTTATCCATTACTATGTTGCAATTTGAGAGACCACCAAGCCACAGTGAGTGAAACAGCTGGAAGCTGGACAAGGGGTGTCCCCATTGCTTATGTGGGGAAGAAACACTGAAAAGATGGTATTATTCACTCCAAGCTCAGGACAGAAGGGGCTGAAGAACTGAGAAGTATTGATGGAGGAAGCAGCTCTTGGGGAAGAAAGAAAAAAAATTAGCAATTACCTTCATTTAGCTACAGTATCAGCCAAGATAAAAGAAATCCAACTGAAATACACACAGATAAAATGTGATGCAGTAACAGTCCAAAAAGAGGACACAATGCTCCCAAATTTTCTGATCACACCCCAAAGATCCTGAAGATGAGGTGAGAAATCATCCATGGAAAGACAATTTCATCTAGCTCTCACCTCCAGCCATCTCTTTTGCCCAGCTGAAATCAGAAGAATTTTGTATGAAGTCATTATAAATCTGATATGTTGCCTACTTCAACTTGCGTGTGTCCCTGAACATCAAAATATCCTCATGGCTGATGCAGTAAGAAATGTGGTATTTAAGCCAGTGAGTATCTTCAAAGATCAGCATTGACCCAGGGGGCTTCATGGAGACAACTAAGAGACAGTAACAGACAGGTATCTGCCAGAGAGGCTAAAATCTAACCACAATTTGATCCTATTCGCAGCCCAAGGAACATTTAGGGTATAGATAGCAATTCAGATGTCAGCTAGAGGGTACCTGATAGGGTTGTTACCAGGCTTACTCAGAATTAAAATGCTAGGCTATTTGCAATCACAGCCATGGCCTGTACTTCACATTATATTGTATGGGCACTGTATAATTTTTCAAAATAGTTTGGAAAGGAAAACTAATTAAAAAAATCCAGTATGTTTTACTGTAGACAAAATAGTGTTACATGAATTTTGCAAATAACAAGGATTTGGATGTGGGACTTAAATTCCTGCTCTTAAACACACTTTACAATCAAGAACACAATATGCAACCTTTAAAGAAACCCTCTTCACTCACTGGTTTTCCCCCACAGACATCCTTAGCAACCACCTAGCTCCTGAAATTACTGCCTGAGGTTGCACAATTGTTGTGCTCTCCTGTTCTTCATACTCTTCTATATTTTTATTCTTTCAGCTGCTTCATATTACACATCACCAACAGGAAGACAAAAAGATGCTTTTTGCAGTTAAAACTTGGCAGTGTCTAATGCACATGAAAGCAGGAAAGTTTAACTCTAATCCCTGGGTTGCTATCAAATGCAGACTTTGATTTAATATAACAAACAGAAAATACACACACTCAAGTGTTAATAAAGTGCTGCTTCTCCAACAGCCATCGTCATCTAATAATGGTTGTTTGATTTGCTTACAAAACAAATCATATTATTTTACACCCATGGATAGCATTTTTGTTAGTGTTTAACTTAAATACCCATCAAACCCACTCTCTGGCTTCAAGGAAGGCAGGTAGACACATCTGTGCTTTTTAAACTTGTTAAAACTTTTTAAACTTGTTAATGTGTTTAAAATTTTAATGTACACAATTTTATCAGTTCTCCCAGTATTCTTTATGTGATGCTAGATTTTAACAAATACTTCTAGTACCTATTGCAGGACAAGTGATACAAGCAATGTTCCTGATCAAAACCACAAATCCGACCATCCCTATGAAAATAACTCCAACTCCCATTTATCACTAAAGAATCGTACACCAACTCATAGTGTTTCTACCTTTAAATCCAGCTGCTATGCTCCATTATTATATAATTATCTATTCAAGCCTACATTTAATAACAAATTTCATTGTAAATGCATAGCTGTCATTTCATTTTTAATTGCTTGGTTTAAAGCTGTAGCTACAGAGACACATTGAGATAATGGCCTGCCTATACTAAATGTTGTATATACTACACAATATATCTGAACCTAAAGAATTTTTAGACCATATCACAGGCTTCCGTAAGGAGAAAGTCAAGGCACTGTATAGAATCATGGACAGTGTGATATCAGAGAGCAGCATGACCCTGAATTTATGGGTACACTTCACTCTGTAAATTCCTTGTAATTTTAGGTAACTAGTGTCTTTCATCACTCTACTGTTACATACTCAGTAAAACATCCAAAAGCAGTCCACATACTTCCTAATATCCCTGGAAATTAGTCCAATGTATAAAAATGCCAAAAGCTACATAGCACAAGAGTAGGTCAAAGCTGTTCAAGCTGGCATCAATAAGAATTCCATTTCTTTAGCCAAATACCACTGTCTTAAGCTAGGAAAGGCCCCATGAAGAATATATTGCCTTTGTCTACAAGGTGTGTTTTAGTAACATCAAAATAAAACTGGATTAAGTTAGTTAAGCAAGTTAGTTAAGGCTCCTCTGTGTTTGCCATGGATACCTCAGCTCCGTACACAAACGCTGGTATTTCTGGTCAGGTTTTAGAATTGGCTTATCTTATAACAGCAAATAAAGAGCAAAACTTTTGCCATCATCTACCTTTTATACTTTGTTTTGGAGACCTCAAAGAGAACAGAGATTAATAGTAATAAGATAGATACACTACTTTTAGAGAAGCTGATACCTCTCAGCCAGATGAAGGCAGCTCAATATCCAGTTACTACAGATTCACCTTTAAATTCCCAACAGTCTGAAGAGCTATCATTAGGAACACAGTGTCTTAAATTTTCTTTCACATAAACTGTGAAAATTCCTTCCTTAAAAGTATCTTAAGTCCGGAACAAAAAAGAAAGTGACAGATTCTCTCTGGATGTGTGTATGCAGAGTAAAAAGGAAATATTCTTTACTGCCTCTACAGAGCCAAAAACAGTGACTTAGGTCATGGTAAAGTTCAGATTTTTGCCTTCCTTGACAGAGCACATAATAATAGATAACAGACTTGAACATAACGACATTATTGAGGGCATGCTTACGCAGCACAATAAAATTGTGTAGACTAACGACAACTAGATTCAGGACAAGTATCACGTTTTGACACAGGCTTCTATTTCTAGTTAATCACCTTTGTTAAGAAGCTGGCAATTAGCATGGGTGTAATGTAGAGCTAATGCAGCCACATGATTTCCATCGCTAACATTCAGTCTACATGACAGCATAAAGTGTTCTATCTGAATAAAGTGTTCTATCTAAATGTTCTATCTGAAACCAGCCTTAGAGACATAGTTTATGCAATAGCAATTTTTCCTTCTTGTGTAGTCAAACATAACACAAAAATTTAGATATAAAGTCAAATGCATTGTGGAACAGCCCTACATTGCACTGTACAGTTTTTGCAGCCATCTTCTCTATACTTTTGAATTTATCTTGTATGCTTCTATAATACAGCACGAACATTTGCTATTCACTTCAGAATGCCATATGCAGATTATTTGGAAGAAGACTCACATTTTGTTGTTCAACAGCAAGATTTGCTTTCCCATGTTAGTAGATCCTCTTTCAAGCCCTCTCACTAATGAATAATAACATCTCAAATTTATTAAATAAACATCATAATGCGATTAAATAAATGTACTTTTTAAACCTACAAAATCAACCACTGTGGAGTGACAGAATTCCAACCAATTGACAAAAAAAAAGTCAACACAATGCCACTTTCTTTTTGCTGAGGTTGATAGAATGAATTCTCATTTAAAAAGAAAATTTTAGCTTTCCAGGTAAGACAGTTTATATCAGTCTTCTGTCAGTCTTTTCCCCTTCCAACTTATTTTAGAACACTAAATGCTAGATAACTAGATGCTAATTTTTTTTTTCCTTCAGTGAGGACATAGAGGCCTATCCTTAGAGACTTCAGTAATTTTTGCTTATACTTTGTAATCACTGTCTGGCCTTTGCTGGGCTGAGTTCACAAAATCCTGTAAAGTTTACAGCCATTTAACAAGAAGAAAATTATTTTTGCTGTCTTGATTAGGTGAGACCGGAGTACTTCATCACAACCTCCAGAGAGATCAAAAGCAAAAGCTCAGTGATGCAGATCAAATATTAGCTATGCTTTCGATATTCTTACTGATCTGTGAATTCTTACTGCACTTTTCACTCAACTTCAAAAACAGGTAAATGAAAAGGTCCCCAGGCTTCCTCTATGAAGGCAGGTCTGCACAGATTAACCCAGCCTGCCACCTCCTGGCTGTGCAGCCCTGGAGAGGTAGCTTTGCCCTCCAATCCCCTCTGCGCATGCAGCTGGGATGTCACTCAGATACCTCAGAAGCTGGCAATAACTGTTACAGGCTCATGTGACTCCCAGTGTTACAGAGCATCTGTTGACAATGGCATTGATTTTGTCCCCGCAGGTCTTCACATCAACTGTGATAGGCATCCAAATAGAGCCGGGTGTGCCTCGCCACCCAAGGAACTGAAAAGTTGTCTTCAGTTTTAAATGGCATGTGAAGTCTATGGGAAGCAGCATTTTAACTGCTACTCCAGTCTCCTTTCCAACTTCTTCATCTGGGAGAAAAGCTACCTCAGGAGGGCCAGGGCTACATTCTTGCTTAGTGGAGGACAGTCTGTGCTGTGGCCAGCTAGAGTTTGCTCATATTGCTAAGCACATACAAGTGTGCAAACTCAGTGACTTTTCATGCATCTTCATGAAGGAAGGGGAAATGGCATTAGTCTCCAACTTTAAACCTTCATATGGGTATCTTAATTTTTCTGTGCTATACACCTTTTATGAAAACACAAGCAATTGGAGCAAGATCAGGGACTGCTCTCCTCTGCTGACAAAAAACTGCTTCTGAAAAAGATATAGAACCCATCAGATCTGTGACTTACTTTTGCTGTTCACAGCACATTTGAAATGGCCTGATATTTTATACATTCAATACCATCTAAGATTTTCTTTTCTGGGAGCCCAGAAAGAGCCACAATGACTACTGTATTAGCAAGATGCTATACTTTTATATATATAAAAAAATAATTTGACTATAAGGACCACCAAAATTGTCTTGCTGCACAGGAATCTACCTGAAAATTGAGAAAGATCAAGAGGGAACTTTTAGGTTTTAATTTTAAATTTAACTCACATTATACAGGTAAAAGTAAGGTAACAACAGATCCCCTAGTTATTTTTAAAATTAGGTTTTGTAGTTCCTCTGGACATAATAATACCTGCTGTTCAATACAGAACTACCAGAAAATGCCCTACTTGTGATATGTAATTGAAATACTGCTTACAACTCTAGTCTTCCGAATAAATTTTCAAAGTTTGGGTGTCTGTCAATCACTTTGCTCCACAGACGGGGGTTATGGGGAATGCTTAAAAACCATTTGTGCATCATGGCTTGGAGAAAGTCATTAAAAGAAAAACATCATTGGAAATTATGTACCTGACAATGAAGGTCCAAAAAGTGCAGAGAGTTAAAGCTATTAAATTTGATTACTAAAAGCAAAAAAATTATAAAAACTGTAATTACCTGCTAAGTTTTTTAATTTAAGTCGCACAGTACAGTCTTTCTAGTCATGCTGTTTCATAGAATCATAGAATAGTTAGGGTTGGAAAGGACCTTAAGATCATCAAGTTCCAACCCCCCTGCCATGGGCAGGGACACCTCGCTCTAAACCATATCACCTAAGGCCTTGTCCAACCTGGCCTTGAACACTGACAGGGATTGTGCATTCACAACCTCCCTGGGCAACCTATTCCAGTGCCTCACCACCCTCACAGGAAAGAATTTCCTCCTTATTTCCAGCCTAAACTTCCCCTGTTTAAGTTTTAACCCATTACCCCTTGTCCTATCACTACTGTCCCTAATGAAGACTCACTCCCCAGCATCCCTATAGGCCCCCTTCAGATACTGGAAGGCTGCTATGAGGTCTCCATGCAGCATTCTCTTCTCCAGGCTGAACAGCCCCAACTGTCTCAGACGATCTTCATATGGGAGATGCCCCACTCCCCTGATCATTCTCATGGCCCTCCTCTGGGCTTGTTCCAACAGTTCCATGTCCTTTTTATGTTGAGGACACCAGAACTGCACAGAATACTCCAAGTGAGGTCTCATGAGAGCAGAATAAAGGGGCAGGATCACCTCCTTCGACCTGCTGGTCACGTTCCTTTTGATGGCAGCCCAGGACACAGTTGGCTTTCTGGGCTGCAAGCACACACTGAAGCCGGCTCATGTTCATTTTCTCATCGACCAACACCCCCAAGTCCTTCTCCACAGGGCTGCTCTGAATCTCTTCTCTGCCCAGCCCGTAGCTGTGTCTGGGATTGCCCCGACCCAGGTGTAGGACCTTGCACTTGGCATGGTTAAACTTCATGAGGTTGGCATCAGCCCACCTCACAAGCGTGTCAAGGTCCCTCTGGATGGCATTCCTTCCCTCCAGCGTATCAACCGAACCACACAGCTTGGTGTCATCGGCAAACCTGCTGAGGGTGCACTCAATCCCACTGTCCATGTCAGTGATGAAGATGTTAAACAAGACCGGTCCCAACACCAGTACCTGAGGGACACCACTCGTTACTGGTCTCCAGCTGGACATTGAGCCATTGACCACAGCTCTTTGAGTGCGGCCATCCAGCCAGTTCTTTATCCACCGAGTGGTGCATCCATTAGATTGATGTCTCTCCAATTTAGAGACAAGGACGTTGTGTGGGACAGTGTCAAATGCTTTACACAAATCCAGGTAGATGATATCAGCAGCTCTACCCCTGCCCATCAGTTCTGTAGCCCCATCGTAGAAGACCACCAAATTTGTCAGGCAGGATTTCCCCTTAGTGAAGCCATGCTGGCTGTCACCAAGCACCTCACTGTTTTTCATGTGCCTTAGCATGCCTTCCAGGAGAATCTGCCCCAAGATTTTGCCAGGCACAGAGGTGAGACTGACTGGTCTGTAATTTCCTGGGTCATCCATTTCCCCTTCTTGAAAATGGGAGTTATATTCCCCTTTTTCCAGTCATCGGGAACTTCACCTGACTGCCATGATTTTTCAAATATGATGGCCAGCGGCTTAGCAACTTCATTTGCCAGCTCCATGCTTATTTTCTGAAAATGACAGCTATTACAGATGATTTTAAATCATTCCTTCTCTTTGAGAGTTAGAAAAAATTGCATCTCCAATACTATTTGGTTTCTTAAACTCATTTGCCTCTGTTAAAGAATGTTGAGACTGCATTAAATAAATTTTCTTGCTCCTGCATGTTTCATCTGTTCTCTTTGACTCAAGAACTGCTAAAAGAAACTGTCTGACGCTGTGCAAGGCCAGTAATGCCAATTTCGAGGTATAGCAGAGGCACAAGACACCCACCTCCAGGAGGCAGCGCCCTGACAACTGCAACACTGCTTGACAAAATTCAATGCTCTTCATAATGCAGTCATCTGTGCTGAATATCTGCTGACAAACAGCCAAAAGATCTATGCCTTCTGGAATCAGTTAGTGATAACTGAAAATGTGGAAAACTAAAGACTTACCCAGGTAAAAAATTGACTAACATTAATTGTGCTTTTAGTTTGTGGTCTTCAGAGTCTTGGAGGTTTCATAATACAATTTTAAGGATGTCAAATGAAGTATGATTTAGATAAGTGAGTTTGCTTGTGCTATGTAGCAATCCACAAGGATGTACTTTATGAAGGTTTCACACTTTCTTTTGTAAATTATAAAAAAAATTGAAAACCATGAGCAAGCTAAATCCACTGATTTACGTATTTTATATTACAATATATTTAGCTAGTTATATTTCTGTCACAGAGCAGCCATGTAAAACCTCCAATAAATTCTTATAATTTCTTACCAATTAAAATGCATTATTGACCCTGAAAGGATGAAGAGTTATCAGGTCACAGAGTTAACATATTGTTAAAAGTTATGGTTAATCAGATTATTGCAGACCATCAATATTCATGGTAAAAGTGAGCCAGTTTTCGTGGATAATCACAGGAGACTAAATTTGTGAATCTTTATCGACATTGTTAACATTGACTATTGATAGCTCTTTGAAAAGTATGATTTAACAGATTGTCTTTCCAAACTTGGTCACAACAGTTATATAAGGTCCCTTTACTCACACTGTTCCTGCTTTGACCAAAATTCACTTCATATATATATATAGGTATACCAAAATTATTATAGAAACAGACTATCTCCAAAACAACAAATATGTTAAACTATAGTATTCCTCTCACCTCAGGTCTTCTAGAATTATCACAACAATGAGTCTAAAAAGCTAAGTATTATACTATTTGGAAATTATTTTCACAGAATATTCTGTTGTTATGTCACTGTGGACAGAGGTTCTAGCCATTAAACAAAGTAACTGAAAACAGAAAAGCTATGCATTTCTTTCAGGTGTCACATTCATAACTGTTATAAAAACATCCTAAGAGCAGTGAGCTGTCCGGTGCACCTGACTGCCATTCTTTCTTCACAGGAATAGAAAACAGGCTAAAGAAAAAATACACGTAAGAAACTTTTCAACCTGTCAGGACAACAGAAAATGACTCATTTCACTCACTGTTGTTACTGATCCAAATGTGAGGCAAGTAAAGGCACCACAGCAGAAAACACCAGTAATTGACAAATAATTGGTGTACCTGTGGAGAAAAAAAAAAGAAAAAAGAAAAGGATAAATCATTCCATTTAAGAGCTCCATTGGCTACTGCTTCTACAGAACTCATAAAGAACGGTTATGTCTTTTAACAGCTTCCTTGGAATCCACACCTTTCAACAGCCTGTGCTGTGGTTCAGAGCACAGGCAGGATCAAAAAACCAGCAAATCCCTACACTCTTTCCAAATAAAACACCTGTTCTTCCTTCTCCATCTCATCTCACCTGAGCCCTGAAGAAGGATTTTAGTAAGTCATCTGCTGCAGCAGTCATGTAAACTTTTTTCCGTTATACACCATGCATCAGCCCCTCCCAGAAAAGTTTAATGGAAGTACAGGAAACTGACAACATCAAGAAAAGGATTAGTAGCGCAGAGGAGACCTGAAGGCATACCACAAGAGCTGCAGAAGGACTGCTGGAACACAAGTTCAGGTCAGTTTTCTGTGGCAAAACTTTCTTTTAGGGCTCATTGCCTACACAAACAGAACTGATGTGCAAAGTGTGTTGAAACCTAGATTAGCCTTAGCAAAATAAGTGGGGTAAAATTGATTTGAATAATTAATTAAAGTGTCAAAAGCTGCTTTTTAGTTGCTCATGGAAGAAGAATTATCTTAAGATATTTAAATTACAATTCTGCAACTGACACACGCATATTTTTTAAAAGGGTATAATCATCTTGATGTCATCCTGACGTAGGATATCCATACTTGTGCCAAAAAAATCAGAATAGCTTGAAATTGACACTTTCCACACAATATTTTAATAACAACTTTAGATACACATGCTAAATTATCAGCAGTTTTCTGTAAGACAAAAGCCGTTCCCACAAAATTATCAGTGTTGTTACATAATTTCTAGGACTTTATTCCATGACACATGATGTAGAGGATCACAGTCACCCTTCTGACTGTGAAGATCACTTTTCTATGCTAGAGCTAGCAGTACAGTACAGGTTCTCAGACCTTTTCTAGGGACATAACAAATGAGATGGCACACACAGTAGGCTCCCAGCTAACTGATTCATTGCAGATGTGCTGCTTTAAAGCACAA
>NW_026901148.1:0-10625 GCF_033783945.1 Neopsephotus bourkii | reverse complement strand
TGGAGCAGCAGCAGCTCGGGAGGGACCTGGAGCAGCAGCAGCTCGGGAGGGACCTGGAGCAGCAGCAGCTCGGGAGGGACCTGGAGCAGCAGCAGCTCGGGAGGGACCTGGAGCAGCAGCAGCTCGGGAGGGACCTGGAGCAGCAGCAGCTCGGGAGGGACCTGGAGCAGCAGCAGCTCGGGAGGGACCTGGAGCAGCAGCAGCTCGGGAGGGACCTGGAGCAGCAGCAGCTCGGGAGGGACCTGGAGCAGCAGCAGCTCGGGAGGGACCTGGAGCAGAGCAGCTCGGGAGGGACCTGGAGCAGCAGCAGCTCGGGAGGGACCTGGAGCAGCAGCAGCTCGGGAGGGACCTGGAGCAGCAGCAGCTCGGGAGGGACCTGGAGCAGCAGCAGCTCGGGAGGGACCTGGAGCAGCAGAGCTCGGGGGGGGGGGGGAGGGACCTGGAGCAGCAGCAGCTCGGGAGGGACCTGGAGCAGCAGCAGCTCGGGAGGGACCTGGAGCAGCAGCAGCTCGGGAGGGACCTGGAGCCGCTGGAGCTCGGGAGGGACCTGGAGCCGCGAGCTCGGGAGGGCCGGCAGCGCCTGGAGCGCGAGCTCGGGAGGGCCGGAGCCGCGGAGCTCGGGAGGGACCTGGAGCAGCAGCAGCTCGGGAGGGACCTGGAGCAGCAGCAGCTCGGAGGGACCTGGAGCCGCAGGAGCTCGGGAGGGTGGGAGAGCTCGGGAGGGACCTGGAGCAGCAGCAGCTCGGGAGGGACCTGGAGCAGCAGCAGCTCGGGAGGGACCTGGAGCCGCAGGAGCTCGGGAGGGGCCTGGAGCAGCAGCAGCTCGGGAGGGACCTGGAGCAGCAGCAGCTCGGGAGGGACCTGGAGCAGCAGCAGCTCGGGAGGGACCTGGAGCCGCAGCAGCTCGGGAGGGACCTGGAGCCGCTGGAGCTCGGGAGGGACCTGGAGCCGCAGGAGCTCGGGAGGGACCTGGAGCAGCAGCAGCTCGGGAGGGACCTGGAGCAGCAGCAGCTCGGGAGGGACCCGGAGCCGCAGGAGCTCGGGAGGGACCTGGAGCGCGGGCTGAGGCCCGGAGCAGCAGCAGCTCGGGAGGGACCTGGAGCAGCAGCAGCTCGGGAGGGACCTGGAGCAGCAGCAGCTCGGGAGGGACCTGGAGCAGCAGCAGCTCGGGAGGGACCTGGAGCAGCAGCAGCTCGGGAGGGACCTGGAGCAGCAGCAGCTCGGGAGGGACCTGGAGCGCAGCAGCTCGGGAGGGACCTGGAGCAGCAGAGTGCAGCAGCTCGGGAGGGACCTGGAGCCGCAGGAGCTCGGGAGGGACCTGGAGCAGCAGCAGCTCGGGAGGGACCTGGAGCAGCAGCAGCTCGGGAGGGACCTGGAGCAGCAGCAGCTCGGGAGGGACCTGGAGCAGCAGCAGCTCGGGAGGGACCTGGAGCAGCAGGAGCTCGGGAGGGACCCGGAGCCGCTGGAGCTCGGGAGGGACCTGGAGCAGCAGCAGCTCGGGAGGGACCCGGAGCCGCAGGAGCTCTCCTGGGCGTGGGCTCCCGCAGGAATCCCAGCGATGCACCCCCGGGTTTGGAGGTGCAACCGGCACCGTGCCCGCTGGCAGCACCGCAACGCCCGGGGCCTCCCTGGCGCCTCTGCCGGTGTCACACCCCTCCAGTGCTGCCCTGGGACTGGGGCCGAGGGGACGGGGGTGGACGGGGATGGGCGGGGATGGGCGGGGATGGACGGGGATGGATGGGGATGGATGGGGATGGAGGGGAATGGATGGGGATGGACGGGGATGGACGGGGATGGACGGGGATGGACGGGGATGGACGGGGATGGACGGGGATGGACGGGGATGGACGGGGATGGACGGGGGTGGACGGGGGTGGACGGGGACGGACAGACGGACCCAGAGCGGCTGGGCACTCATAGAAAACCATCTACTGTTTATTGGTGCTGGCGGGCCGGGCCCGGCCGGGTTACATTCAGCTCTACTGCTCTTCGGTTAGGGGGTGGTGGCAGCATGCGGCAGCGGGGCCGGGACCTGCGCCGGGGGGTGCAGTGCGGTGCAGGACCCCCCCAGCAGCCCCAGCCCCACCGGGATCAGGGTGGCTGCAGCCGGAGCCCTAGCGCAGGTACCCACAGGGACGGGGGGGTAGCACCAGAACCAGTGAAGGCACCGAGCCCGGCCATGGCCCACTGGGGTGCGGGCAGCAGGATGGGGGGAGCCCCTACCCAGCACTGATGGCAGGGGGGGAACCCCCAACCCAGCACCAATGGCACCGGCAGCCACCCCAAGGGCTAGAGCCCATCACGGTGGCGTCTGGGCTGCCCCAGCCCCACTGCCCCAAATGCTGTGGCTGCAGTGGGTGCTTGGAGCACATCACCGGGGCTGCAGCGGGGCAGGGGCTGCAGCAGCCGGACCAGGGGCTTGCTGTGAGGCACAGGGGTGCTGTGGATCAGAGGGGTGCTGTGGGGCAGGGGGTTGCACGCATGCTGCAGCAGCAGCGCGGGTCAGACCTGCGGGCACATGGCTGCACCTCCGCTATCCTCCAGCGGACAGGAGGGTCCTGAGTGGGGCCGGCCGAGGGTGCTGGTGCGGGGGTCAGCGGCAGGGGCTGCACCGCTGCGGGGGGGACCCCTCGGGTGGCTCTGCAATGGGCACAGAGGCGCTGGAGCTGCATGGTGCTGCCAAACCCATGGCCTGCCCCACACGCTGCGGCTGCGCTGGGGTCCCACTGCCCCGTGGCACAGGCAGTGCGCAGCCTGCAGCAGCGCCCAGGGCAGCTGCACCCAGGGCAGCAGCGGGGGCCCGCAGTGCCGCAGCCTCACCTGCCGGTGCTGCAGCCAGGCCCTGCTCAGCCGCGGGGAGCTGCAGCTCGGCTGCGTCGGGCAGGAGGGAGCCGCGGGCGCGGGGGCAGCGGTCACCAGAGCGCGTCCGGCGCTGCACCGACTGCAAGGGGGCACAGGGGCAGCGGTCACCAGAGCGTGTCCGGCGCTGCACCGCTGCAAGGGGGCACAGGGGCAGCGGGGGCAGCGGTCACCAGAGCGCGTCCGGCGCTGCACCGACTGCAAGGGGGCACAGGGGCAGGGGGGGCAGCGGTCACCAGAGCGCGTCCGGCGCTGCACCGCTGCAAGGGGGCACAGGGGCAGCGGGGGCAGCGGTCACCAGAGCGCGTCCGGCGCTGCACCGACTGCAAGGGGGCACAGGGGCAGCGGGGGCAGCGGTCACCAGAGCGCGTCCGGTGCTGCACCGACTGCAAGGGGGCACAGGGGCAGCAGGGGCAGCGGTCACCAGAGCGCGTCCGGTGCTGCACCGACTGCAAGGGGGCACAGGGGCAGCGGGGGCAGCGGTCACCAGAGCGCATCCGGCGCTGCACTGACTGCAAGGGGGCACAGGGGCAGGGGGGGCAGTGGTCACCAGAGCGCATCCAGTGCTGCACCGACTGCAAGGGGGCACAGGGGCAGCGCTCGGCAGGGCCCGGGGCACACGGGGGGGCCCGGGGGGTTCTGCAGCTCTCACCTTCCTGGCCAGGGGGCTGCAGGGCGCTGAGGCGCTGCTGTAGAGGCTGAGGCTGGAGCTGGAGCGGGTCGGGGACAGCGCTTTGGAGGAGGGGGAGGAGGCGCTGCCTGCGCCCGCCCCGAAGGCCTCCGTGCTCAGGTACTTCTCGTTGATCTTCAGGTTGGTTCTTCCCTTCACTGGGGCATGGAGGGGGTCACAAGGGCTGGGAATGGGGCCGCATCCCGCAGGGGCCCCGCTGCAGCAGCGCAGCAGAGCTCCCACTGCAGAGCCCACTGGCAGCCCCCTGGGTGCGGGTACCGGGGTGGGGGGCGCCCATCCCCACCTCTGCAGGGGTCGTTCTTCACCAGGAACTCGTCAAGCGCGATCCAGCCGCCACCGACGCGCACCATGAGGGTGCTGCGCAGGATCCGCACCATCCGCAGCTGCTGCGACTCCCCGAACTGCAGCGACACCGCGGCGCAGCGGGGGCAAGGGCAGGAGGGGTCAGGGCAGTGCAGGGAGCACTGGGGGGTTCGTCAGGGCTCGGTGCTGGGGAGTGGGTGCCAGGGCAGGCGCCGGCACCCAGCTGCGCCCATCACCAAGCCATTGGGTCCCATCCACCCCTGTGCTGCAGCCCGCAGCACCAGGGGGCCCACAGGACGTGGGGACGTGCCCCTCCTGGGCAGGTGCATGGGAGCTGCAGCACCTGGCGTGGCGCAGGCGGTGCCGCAGCGCTGCCAGCACTTACCCGGTACCTGTTGGCACTGATCTGCTCCACCTGGAACCGCTTGGCACAGTTGCACTGGGCCACTTGCCGGTTCACCTGCAGGGTGAGCACGGGGGTCAGCCCCCAGGGACTCCCCCCAGCCCATGCAGCCCCCCCGGCTGCAGCCGCACCTCGTCCTGGATCTGGTCGGCATCGGCGCCGCGGCGCAGCAGGTCCCGGCTGGGGTGCAGGGCACTGACGAACTCGCAGTAGTCAATGAAGCCATCGCCGTTCATGTCAAAGATGCTGGCGACAGCGTTCATCTCCAGGACGTTGGTGGGAAACTCTGGGTGGGAAGGGGACTCTGGGCACATTGCGCCAAGGGCGGATGGGGCCGGCACTGAGCCATGGCCCCAGAGGGGGATCCTGAAGCCATGGGATGGATTCTTTGGAAGGGACCTTAAAGAGTTCATCCGGTTCCAACGCACCCCCCATAGGCACGGACCCTTTCCATGGAGCAGGGGGCTCCGAGCCCCTGTGTCCAACCTGGCCCTGAGCACTGCCAGGGATGGGGCAGCCCCAGCTTCTCCCTTCAACCTCTTCAACCACCCTCATGGTAACGGATTTCTTCCTAGCACCTCACTTCACTGTTCCATCTTCCACACAGAACCTGTTGCCCCTCGTCCCTTCCATACCCGACATTGCCCCAAGCCCCCTCCAGGCTCCTGCAGCCCCTGCAGGCACTGGAGCTGCTCTCAGCTCCCCCCTTCCCGCAGCAGAGGGGCAGGATCCCCTCCCTGCGCTGCTGCTCCCGCTCTGGGCTGCACCCAGCACACGGGGGGGTTCTGGGCTCCAGCGCTCACTGGAGCTGGGTCCTGGGGAGCTCCTCCCCCCCCAGCACCCCAAGTCCTGCTCCTCAGGCCCCAGCCCCTCTCCCCAGCCTGGGCTGGACCCCGCAGGCAGACCCCGTCCGTTCCCGTCTCCACCAGCACCGCTCCCAGTGCCTGAGTGGGACTCACTGGAGGAGAGGACGCTCTCGATGAACTCCCGCTGGCTGATGCGCCCGTCCTGGTCCCGGTCAATGCCCCGGAAGACGTCGAGGACCCGGGACTTCATCTGCCCGATCCAGTGCATGTAGCGCTTGCGCCAGACCCCGAAGTCGAAGTGAGCGAATTCCTCCAGCTCCGAGGGGCAGAGACGGGAATTACTCCCCTGAGAGCCCCCTGCTCTGCCCATGCGGCACCCAGTGCATTGCTCTGCCCATGCAGCACCCAGTGCATTGCTCTGCCCATGCAGCACCCCGTGCATTGCTCTGCCCACGCAGCACCCACTGCATTGCTCTGCCCATGCGGCACCCCGTGCATTGCTCTGCCCATGCAGCACCCAGTGCACTGCTCTGCCCATGCAGCACCCAGTGCATTGCTCTGCCCATGCAGCACCCAGTGCATTGCTCTGCCCATGCAGCACCCAGTGCATTGCTCTGCCCATGCAGCACCCCGTGCATTGCTCTGCCCATGCAGCACCCAGTGCATTGCTCTGCCCATGCGGCACCCAGTGCATTGCTCTGCCCACGCGGCACCCACTGCATTGCTCTGCCCACGCGGCACCCAGTGCATTGCTCTGCCCACGCGGCACCCAGTGCATTGCTCTGCCCATGCAGCACCCAGTGCATTGCTCTGCCCATGCAGCACCCAGTGCATTGCTCTGCCCATGCAGCACCCAGTGCATTGCTCTGCCCACGCAGCACCCAGTGCATTGCTCTGCCCACGCAGCACCCAGTGCATTGCTCTGCCCATGCAGCACCCAGTGCATTGCTCTGCCCACGCAGCACCCAGTGCATTGCTCTGCCCACGCAGCACCCAATGCATCACCCCTGCCCCATGCCATGCTTTGCACCCGCCGGTGCTGCAGCGCAGCCGCCGTACCTCCCGCAGGCGCTGCAGGGCCGTCTCGAGCCGGTACTGCCGGTCCAGCGCCAGGAGCCAGAGCTGCTGCCAGCGCTGCAGGACCTGCGCCGTGAGCGGGCTCTGGGGCTCCGGTGCTCCGGGCAGCTCCGCCGGTGCCTTCCCCGCGCTGCGGCGCCCTGCAGCCAGCACACACCATGACACAGAGCCAGGGCTGCGGCCGGCGCAGTGCAGCACGGGGCGGTCCTTACGTGAGGCCAGCCGGCGCGCCACCGGTGGGCCCAGCTCTGCGGCCAGCTTCTGCTTGCAGCTCTTGGTCACCCTCTCCACGTCAGGCTGCTTGCGGTTTAGCTCCTCCATGAAGACCTGCAGCAGAGCACACTGAGCACCCAGCAGCCGCAGCAGCACCACCGCTGCAGTGCAGCCAGGCACGGGGTGATGCTGGGAGCACAGAGCAGCCCCTCTGCCCCCTCCTGCATGCGCAGCTCGTGCTGCAGAGCCCATGGGCTTGGCTGCAACACGTAAGAGGTGCTGCTGCAGCACTGCTGCATGCACGGCTGCGGCCTGGGGCACCCGCAGCCCTCGGTGGGGTTGAGGCAGGTGGGGGCACACACGCACACCATGGCCCTTACCGCGTGCTGCGCGCTGAGCTCCTGCAGCGGCTCCACCTCCTGCGGCAGCGGCTCCGTGTCCCGCAGCCCCAGCGCCTCCTCGGCCGCCGCCATCCACTCCAGGAGCTGCGCCGCATCCTCCCGCTCGGCCGCCAGCCGCGACGCCTGCGCCTGCAGCCGCTCGCCCTGCTGCTGCGCCCAGCGCTGCACCTGCGGCACGGCACCGGGCTGGGGCCTGCGGGGGGGCTCTGCAGGGCTGCAGACCCTGGGGGCTGTGACTACATCCGGGCACCACAGGGCATGGCATCAGTGGGGATGGCCCCTGCACGGTGCACTCCTGCCATGGGGCAGGCACAGGGACCTCCAGCCAGCAGCCCCTGTGGCTATGAGGCAGGGCTGTGGGGCAGAACTAGGGGGGATCCCACCTCTGCCATGGGGCAGAGACCGCAGCCGCAGCCCCCATGGCCATGGGGCAGCACAGGGAGCACCGGTCCTGGGTGCAGCAGCTGAAGGTGCCAGCACCAGTGCCTGTGCCGCTGCCAGCGTGGCCGGGCCCTGCCTGCAGGAACCGGAGCAGCGGCGGCTCCAGATCAGGTCCCAGGATCTCTGAGCTCCCCTCAGGAGGGGCTGGAGCAGGCAGGGACCAGGCAAGTATGGGCCCAACCAGTCCGACCCGTCCGGGCAGAGCTGGGAGCCTCCGGCTGCTGTGGGAACCCCTCTGGGATGGGGATCCCGGGGCACGGATCCCTGCCTGCGCTGGGGGGCAGCTGCGGTCCCATGGGAATGAGGCACCAGCATCGGCAGGGCCGTGCAGGGCCCGGGGCAGGGGGAGCCGTGGGTGCTGCAGCTCAGAGGGGGCAGCAGGAGATGGATGCGGGCACTGCACAGACCAAGGGGGGGATTGGGTGGGAGGGAGCTCAAAGCTCCTCCAGCTCCAACCCCTGCCAGGGCAGGGACCCCTTCCCCTGGAGCAGGGTGCTCCAAGCCCCTGTGTCCAACCTGGCCTTGAGCACTGCCAGGGATGGGGCAGCCACAGCTCCTCTGGGCACCCTGTGCCAGCGCCTCAGCACCCTCACAGGGGAGAGCTCCTTCCCCCGCTCTCCTCCCCCGGACGTGGGGACCCCTCTCACCTCCTGGAAGCGGCTCTTGGTGACGGTGACCCAGGACTTGATGGTGACGACGGAGTCGGGGTGGCAGGAGGAGAGGATCTCCTCCCCCAGCGAGGTGATGCACTCCAGCTCCAGCTGCTGGCACTGCAGCGACTGCAGCAGCTCCTGGGGGGGGACATGCACCATGACAGCGCCGGGTCCAGCCCCGGCACCACCGCACCCCTCACACTGGGGTCACCACGCATGGCTGCGGGTGCATGGGACCCCAGACCCCCACCCCTCAGGACCCCAAACCCGTGTCTGTGTGCAATGGGAGCCCGGTGGGAGCCGTGGCAGACTGGGACGTGCCGGGACAGGGATGCACCAACCTGCAGCAGGTCTCGGCACTGCTGCACGGCCGCCTCCTCCTCGGGGATGGCGCCGTACTTGAGGCTCTGCTCGGACTCGCCGAGGCGGCGCAGGAATGACTGCACCAGGCTCTGGAACTCTTCAGCCTGCAGCGGACGTGGGACCCACTCAGCCCCAGCGCGCGGCTGCAGCACCAGGGCCCAGGCCCCGAGACCCCCAACCAGGCCCTGTGGCTGCTGCTCCTGCACCCAGCACATGCGACTCATTGCAGCACCATGTGCCCAGAGCTGCTGCCAGCCCGGCTGCAGGACATCCTGCAGCAGGACAGAGGATGCTGCTTGCCCTGGTGCAACACCACGGCCCCCACCAGGACCTCCCCATGCAGCTGCAGAACACAGCATCCTCCCCCGGCACCTGCAGCACCCAGCCTGGCACTCGGGCATGGCAGCTTGCAACACAGCCACACACAGAGCTGCACAGCCACACGCAGCACCCAAAGCACAACCGCATGCAGAGCCCAGACACCCCACACAGCAGCCTGCAGTGAGGCCACACAGAGCCCTAGCACCCAAAGCAGCACATGAGCACCCATCACCCAGATACCCCACACAGCAGCCTGCAGCGCGGCCACACAGAGCCCGAGCACCCAAAGCAGCGCATGAGCACCCATCACCCAGATACCCCACACAGCAGCCTGCAGCGCGGCCACACAGAGCCCGAGCACCCAAAGCAGTGCATGAGCTCCCATCACCCAGACACCCCATGCAGCACCCCACAGCACAGGCACACACAGAGCCCGAGCACCCCATGCAGCACCCCACAGTGCAGGCACACACAGAGCCAAGGCACCCCATGCAGCACCCCACAGCGCAGGCACACACAGAGCCAAGGCACCCCATGCAGCACCCCACAGCGCAGGCACACACAGAGCCAAGGCACCCCATGCAGCACCCCACAGCGCAGGCACACACAGAGCCAAGGCACCCCATGCAGCACCCCACAGCGCAGGCACACACAGAGCCAAGGCACCCCATGCAGCACCCCACAGCGCAGGCACACACAGAGCCAAGGCACCCCATGCAGCACCCCACAGCGCAGGCACACACAGAGCCAAGGCACCCCATGCAGCACCCCACAGCGCAGGCACACACAGAGCCAAGGCACCCCATGCAGCACCCCACAGCGCAGGCACACACAGAGCCAAGGCACCCCATGCAGCACCCCACAGCGCAGGCACACACAGAGCCCAAGCACCCCATGCAGCACCCCACAGCGCAGGCACACACAGAGCCAAGGCACCCCATGCAGCACCCCAAAGCGCAGGCACACACAGAGCCAAGGCACCCCATGCAGCACCCTGAAGAGTGCCCACACAGAGCCCGAGCACCCAAAGCAGCGCATGAGCTCCCATCACCCAGGCACCCCGCACAGCACCCTGCAGCATCGCCCCCTGCAGCCCCTGCAGCACCTGGCGCAGCGCTGCCTCCAGCCGCGCCTGCCTGCCCAGGGACAGGCGGCAGACCAGGTCCCAGCGCATGCTCAGCTCCTCCAGCTGCCGCTGCAGCCACGGCGAGTCCCCGCGCGCCGGGTCCCGCACCGAGCGCGTCAGCGCCCGCACGCAGCCGGCGCGTTTGCCCAGCTCCTTCTGGAACACCTGCGGCGGGGAGAGACGGCGGCAGCGTCGCGGCACCCGCCTGGCCCTGCTGCAGCGCAGGCTCCATGCAGCACGGGCACCGCTGCAGCTGCGTGCGCCAGGGGCTGCGGCCATCGCCCTGCACCAGACTCCAGCCCTGCCCCGGCCCGGTCCCAGGGTAGCTGGAGATGGGATGGGGATGGGATCAGGATGGGGACAGGGATGGGATCAGGATGGGGACGGGACAGGAGGACAGGAACAGAATGGGGACAGGAGTGTGGGCAGGGAGGAGGACAGGAACAGGGACGGGGGCACCCACCTTGTGCTTGTCCATCAGGTCGCTGACCAGGTCGCGGTCGCCGCCGACGGGCGCATCCTCGCTGAGCTGCGGCTCGGCGCGGTACAGCCAGTCCAGGAGCGCCTGCAGCGCCTCCGAGAACTTCCCCGACAGCAGCAGCCTCTCCTCCAGCTGGTGCTGCCTGCCAGGACAGGGGTGCAGGCAATGCGGCAGCGCCAGGCCCGGCACCGCGGGGCAGGAACGGCTGCACCCAGGGCCCAGCACTGTGGGGCAGGAATGGCTGCACCCAGGACCCAGCACTGCGGGGCAGGAATGGCTGCACCCGGGGCCCAGCACTGCAGGGCAGGAATGGCTGCACCCAGGACCCAGCACTGCAGGGCAGGAATGGCTGCACCCGGGGCCCAGCACTGCAGGGCAGGAATGGCTGCACCCAGGACCCAGCACTGCAGGGCAGGAATGGCTGCACCAGGGGCCCAGCACTGCAGGGCAGGAATGGCTGCACCCAGGACCCAGCACTGCAGGGAAC
>NW_026901147.1:0-10942 GCF_033783945.1 Neopsephotus bourkii | reverse complement strand
CCAAAACCTGTCATTACCATAGCATCCCATTGGGATTCCGCGCTGTTTATTATTCATGAGGGGGCGGAGCATGTGGCACACCAAAACCTCTGTCATTACCATAGCATCCCATTGGGAACCCCGCGCTGTTTATTATTCATGAGGGGGCGGAGCATGTGGCACACCAAAACCTCTCTGTCATTACCATAGCATCCCATTGGGAGCCCCGCGCTGTTTATTATGCATGAGGGGCGGAGCTGGCAGAGGGACACGCCCCTGCTATGGGGAGGGCAGAGGGATTGCACTGTGATTATAGCACCCCTTTGAGAGGGGGCGGAGCTTGCCCAGCCGCGTCGTTGATTATTCATGAGGGGGCGGAGCATTTGGCATACCAAAACCTCTCTCCAATTACCATAGCATTCCACTGGGAACCCCGCGCTGTTTATTATTCATAAGGGGTGGAGCATGTCGAGGACTAAAACCTCCCTCCATTACCATAGCAACCAATTTGGAACCCCGTGCTGTAAATTATTCATGAGGGGGCGGAGCATGTGGCACACCAAAACCTCTCTTCCATTACCACAGCATCCCATTGGGAATCCCATTCTGTTTATTATTCATGAGAGGGCGGAGCATGTGGCACACCCAAACCTCTCTGCCATTACCATAGCATCCCATTGGGAACCCCCTGCTGTAAATTATTCATGAAGGGGTGGAGTTTGATGCAGGCCACATGCCCAGACATTGCTGTTGCTCTTCATTATTCATGGAGGGGCGGAGCTTGCAGCACCCCAATAGACAACTGTGGTATCTCAACACTATTATTCACGAAGAAGGCGGAGCATGAAGGCCACACCCCCAGACATCCATGTTGCTCTTCGTTATTCATGAGGGGGGCGGGGCTTGCGGCACCCCAATAGACAATCGGGGCATCTCTAGGTTAATTATTCATGAGGGGGCAGAGTTTGCAGGGGGCCACCACCCCATAGCCTCTCCAAAGGAGCACCCGTTATGCACTATTCATTATTCATGAGGGGGCAGAGCTTGCATCTAAACACGCCCCCCGTTCTCTAATCATCAGCCATGAGGGGGCGGAGCTTGGCCTCCACCAGTGACTGTAGCATCCCACAAGCAGCATCCACGTTGTTCTCTATTCATTATTCATAAGGGGGCGGAGCTTGCATCTAAACACACCCCCACCAGTGATTGCAGCAGCCCCCCCACGGTTCCGTAATCATCAGCCATGAGGGGGAGGAGCTTGGAGTCGGCCACGCCTCCACCAGTGACTGTAGCATCCCACAAGCAGCATCCACGATGTTATCTATTCATTATTCATGAAGGGGCGGAGCTTGCCGCATACCCCTCCCACCTCTTGGCACAGGGTCCTACTGCCCCCCCCATGCAAGCACGTGCACGTGGGTGGGGGAGGAATGGGGGGGGCAGGTCGGGTTCCCACGCTCCCCCCCCCCCGTAACCGGAGCCATGCTGAAGGTCGTGACATTTTGGGGGCCGGTGAGTGACGGGCACAGGGGGTGGGGGGGGCACCCCCCCGGTTTGGCTTTGTTGGGAGGGGGGGGGGAGAGGGGGAGAAACTCGACCAAGTGGGGGAGGGGAGCAACAGAAATATCGCGGGGGGGCCCAAAGGGGGGTGGGAATTTGGGGTCCGGCGTGGAATAAATAAAGGGGGACACGGGGGGGGATGGGGGCGGGGGGGCCCCGCTCTGGATTTATTCATACACAAAAAAGCGCAAGGGGATGTGGGGGGAGGGGCGACTCTAAGCGAAGGTAAAATGGGGGGGGGGAACACCCCAGAATAAGGGGGGGTGGGGACACTGGACCCCCCCTTCACTAAACAGCCCCGTTTTACTGTGGCCTCCCCACCCCCCCCGGATTTGGGGTGTTCCCCCTCCTGATGTGGGGCTGCAGGGGTTAAACCAGTTCACAAAATGGGGGGGGGCAGCCCAATGGTGGTGGTCCCCTATAAGGAAAGAGGAGGACCCACTACAATGGAACAGTCCACACATGGGGGGGCTCCCTATGGTGGAAGAAGCAAAGAGAACACCTCCCCCACCTCCCCATGGATCAGTCCACAGATTTTGGGGGGGGGTCCTGATGGTTGAAGAGTCCAAAGTGGAGGAAAAGGGGTGGGGGGGGTGTCTCCCCTCAGTGGAACAGCCCATTGTTGGTGGCTCTGGGGCTGGAACAGTCCATGGTGAGTGTGGGGGGCTCCCTATGGTGGTGGTGGTCCCCGATGGACAATGAGTGGGCAGGGGATGGAGACCCACAATGGATCAGTTCACTGAGGGGGGGGGGGGGCCTGCGGTGGAACAACCCATTGGTGGAAAGGGGGGGTCCCAGTGGTGGAAGAGCCCACAGTGGTGGGGCAGGGGGGCATCTCCCCTCAGTGGACTGGTCCCCGTGCCCCCCCCATCACGGTGGTATTGCTCAGTTCTGGGGGGGCGGTGGGGGGGGTGCGGGGGGCATGCCAAAGGGGGGCATGGCAGGCACCCCCATCCCCATCATGGTGACGAAGTTAGAAGGGTCCATGGGGGGGGGCGGCGGGGGGGGTGGGGGTGCGTACATCATGCCCCCGGAGCCAGGGGGTGGCGGGGGGGGCGGAGGGGCCCCGGGGGGGAGTGGGGGCTGCACCCCGGGGGGCAAAGGCACCATGGAGGGGCTGCCGGGGAGTGGGGGGGCTCCCGAAGAAGCTGCCCCCCCCCCCGCCGCCCCCCCCCTGCTGCTGCCATGGGGGGAGGGAGCCGCTGCCAGCGCTCGTGGTGGTCGTCGTATCTGTGGGGGGTGGGGTAAAGGATTAAGTATGGGGGGGTGTAATTAACTAATTACTGTTAATTAATGCCCCCCCCCCCCAAACGCAGGTACTCACTTTGCTGCCATGGCAAGGGGGTGCTGCTGCTGCTGGGGGGTGGCGGTGGCTGCTGCTGCCAGGGTGGGAGCGGGCCGGAGGGAGGGGGCGGCTGCCCACCGGGCGGGGGGGGCGGCGGGGGCAGCATACCCAGCGGCGGAGGCATCATACCTGCGGGGGGGGGGGGGTTAGAACAGGGTTTGGGGGGGTTCTGGGGGTTTAAAGGGGTTTGAGGGAGGATGGGGGAGTTGGGGAGGGTGAAAGGGGGGGGTTGAATGGGGTTGGGGGGGTGTCATGGAGGGAGGGGTGTCGGGGACCCACCTTTTCCCTGGTGCAGGCGATAGACCCCAGAGCCCACCGGCGCATTGCCCAGGTACTGATCTTGGGGGAATGAGAGACCGTCGCCTTAGTGAGGGGGAGATCCCCCCCCTTTCACCCCCAAAATCCATCCCATAAATACACCCCCCACCCCGAAACACTTCCCAAGTTCTGATCTTTGCTGGGGGAACCCTAAAAAAGCCTTTTTTAACCAAAAATCCATCCATTCCCACCCTGGTTCTGATCTTGAGAGGCTGAAGAAACCATCACTCCTTAATGCTGAGGGGTGCCAAACTCTCCATTTTTACCCCAAAATCCCCCCCTCTTCACCCCAAAACACCCCAGCCCATCTTGAGGGAACCAAACCCACAATTTTTGGGGGTGTCTGTCATAAAATCCCCATTTTCACCATCAAATTACCCCCCCATCCCTCCATCCAGGATTGTCCTTACCCATGTGGTGGGGCCCTGGGTGCCCAGGCGGGTGGGGGCCCTGCCCCATCGGGGGATGATGGGGCTGCATCCACGGTGGGGGCCCGTTGGGGTTGTGCTGCAGGGGGTGCGCCCCGTGCCCCCCCCCCATGCCAGCCATGGGGTGGGGGAAGCTGTGGGGCCCCCCCGGCCCTCCGTGCATCCCGTGGTAGGGGCGGTTTTCCGATGGGGTGGAATTCATCCATGGCGGGCGGCTCTGGGATGGGGGGGGGGGGGGAGATGCTCAGGGATGTGCCCCTGGTTTGAGGGGGGGTGTTTGGGGGGGGGTACTCACGGGGGGGGGCTGGCTGCTGGCCTGGTTGGCAGCGCGGTGGCTGCTGGAGAGGGGGCTGTTGTTGTGGGCAGCGTTGGAGCTGACGGAGACCGGGGCCTCCCCCAGCTCGGCCATCAGTGACAGGTACTCCTTGTCCATGCGGGCCTTGTCCTGCGCTGACTGCGGGTCCCCGGGCCTGGGGGGGGCAAAGGGGGGAAAGGGGGTGAGTTGGGAATGGGGGGGGCCAACACCCCCAAAGCAGCACAATGGGGCACCGACCGCTCCCCCTCTTCCCCGTTGCGCTCCTGCTCCGTTCCTTCCTTTAACCCCGAACCCATTAAGGAAGGCAGGAACCCACTGTGCCCCCCCCCCAAGGGGGTGTTATGGGGGGGTTTTGGGGTGCTGGTACCTGGCAAACTTGCAGTCGGAGGCGATGTGGCCGGCGCCGCCGCACTTGGTGCACACGGTGGTGTTGGTGATGCTGCGGGTCTCAGTGCTCTGCCATGGGCGCAGGATGCTGGGGGGGCGATGGCACAAGGGGGGGGTTAGGCTGGGGGGTATTTTGGGGTGTACGGGGGCACTTTAGGGCTTAAAGGGGGTATTTTGGGGTGCAGGAGCAGTGTTTTGTGGTGCGGGGGGGGGGTATTTGGGGGTACAAGGAGGTATTCCAGAATGGAAAGCGGGTCCTTTGCACTGCTGGGGGGTATTTTGGGGCACAGAAAGGTATTCTGCATTGTTAGGGAGGTCCCTTGGAGTGTATGGGGACACTCTGGGCTGCAGGGGGGCTGTTTCAGGGCATGGGGGGCGGTGGTTTTGGGCTGCAGGGGGTATTTTTGGGGTCCTGGGTGTTATTTTGGACTGCAGGAGGGCTTACTTTAGGGACTGGGGGGATATTTTGGGCTGTGGGGAAGGGGGGGGGGGGGCATTCTAGGGTCTAGAGAAGTAGCGCAGGCTGCAGGGGAGTTATTCTGGGGTTCAAGTAGGGCTATTTTTGGGTCCACAGGGTTATTTTTGGGTCCAGAGAGGGTATTTTGGGGTCAAAAGTATTTTGGGGTCAGGGGGCGTATTTTGGGGTCCAGGAAGGGTATTTTGGGGTCTGGGTTGGTAGTACTTTGGTGTCCGGGGGGTATTTTGGGGTCTAGGGGGGTTATTTTGGGGCCTGGAGATTATTTTTGGGTCCAAGGGAGTTATTTTGGGGCCTGGGGGGTCCAGGGGGGTTATTTTGGAGCCTGGGGGTTATTTTGGGGGTCCAGGGAGGGTATTTTGGGGTCCAAGGAAGTTATTTTGGGGTCCAGGGGGGTTATTTTGGGGTCCAGGGGGGTTATTTTGGAGCCTGGGGGTTATTTTGGGGTCCAGGGGGTTATTTTGGGATCCAGGGAGGTTATTTTGGGATCCAGGGGGGTTATTTTGGGATCCAGGGGGGTTATTTTGGGGTCCAGGGGGTTATTTTGGGGTCCAGGGGGTTATTTTGGGGTCCAGGGGGGTTATTTTGGGGTCCAGGGGGGGTATTTTGGGGTCCAGGGAGGTTATTTTGGGGTCCAGGGAGGGTATTTTGGGGTCCAGGGGGTTATTTTGGGGTCCAGGGGGGTTATTTTGGGGTCCAGGGGGGTTATTCTGGGGTCCAGGGGGGTTATTTTGGGGTCCAGGGGGTTATTTTGGGGTCCAGGGAGGTTATTTTGGGGTCCAGGGGGGTTATTCTGGGGTCCAGGGGGGTTATTTTGGGGTGCAGGGGTATCACCCCAACACAGACCGGTTGTCATCCTCCCGCAGCGTCCCGTTGAGCCGCGCCAGCTCCCGCAGCTGCATCTTCCTTAGGTCGTTCTGGTCCTCGGGGGTTTCAATGCCTTGTTTCAGGATGTTCCTGATCTGAGGGGTTGGGATGGGTGAAGGTCAAGCAGGAGCAGAGGAGCTGGGGTTCCTCACCCCCCAACCCCGCCTTGGATCCCCCCCATACCTGCTCCACTGCCTTCTTGACGTTCTCCATGGTGTTGGCAGTGACGAGGGCATGCAGGGGCTCGTCCTCCCCCGGCAGCATCTGCCCATCCTTGCGGCCCACCTTGCCCTCCTTCACCGAGCCTTTGCCCCGGATCATGATCTTGGCATTGCATTCCTTCTCGATGTTCTTCAGCGTGTTCCCTCTGCGGGGACACCGAGGGGAGAGTCACCCATGGGGAATGAGGGGGGGCACCCCAAGGGCCTGGCTGGGGTGGGTGCCATAGGGCTTGGTGAGTGGGGAGAGCTGGGAACGGGCCGGTGGTTTGGTGTCATTATGAGTCACTAAGGCAGCCCCCCCCCCCCATTTAGGAGACACTGAGGGGGGTACCCCCCCCCCAAATTAGGGTAGAGTTATCCCACAAACAGGGCAATAAGAAGCCAGTGATGCTCCAGTACCATCTGGAGCCTGACCTCAGCACCATTAAGAACCCCCCCAAAAGAGAAGGAGAAACACCAGCATCATTAGAAGCCTTCCTCATTAGCACCCCAACATCAGTAAGTACCTGCTCTCATTCATTAAGCACCTGATACAATTAATATCCCCCCCATCCCCCAGTTTTGGGGGGTATCACCCACCCACCTACTGTAACACCCCCTCCCAGTCTCACAAGTGAGGAGCTGGGGGGCAGCAGCACCCTGGCTTCATTAGAAGCCTGGCTCCCTGCCTTCGTTAAGCACCCAAATTTGGGGGTGCATGGGGGAGGGGCACAGACCCACCTGGGCCCAATGAGGAGCCCCACGAAGTTGATCTCGGGGTACTCATCCTGAGGGATCATCACCTTGTCGCTCACCCGTGTCGCCGGGGGCCTGGCGTGAGAAAACAGCATTAAAACACCACTTAAACCCCAAAACAGCCTGAATTAGCCCCAAAAGCATGTGTGTCCCCCCCCCCTCACTTGTAGTCGGCTGGGGGCTTGAAGTCAGGGTTGAGGGCCACCATCTCGGTGATGAGGTTGTGCCGCTCCTCCTCCAGCTTCTTCCGCGTGCGGAACTCACGCGTGTTGAGCCGCTTCCCCTCGCTGTTGTAGATGGGCTCCGGGGATGGGGACCTGGGGGGGGACACAAGGGGTCACCCCGCTGCCCCCCCACCCCCCACATCCCCCATCTGCCACAGTCAGCACTGGGGCTGCCCCCAATGGGGGGGTGTTAATTACCGCCCAACTAAGGGCCAGCAGACCCCCCCCCCCCCCAAACCAGACTCCTGTAACCCCGTTTCTCTCTGTTTCCCCTCCCTACAGGTGAGTTCTGTCCCTTTCTGCCTGTTTTTGAGGCCTCGGTTTGCCCGTTTCGCTGCTTTTTAAGAGGAAAAGCTTCCAGGTTTTGAGGGTTTTGGTTTTGGGGGGGGGGGAAGCTTTTGGGTCGGTTTATTTGCTTTTTGGCAGCAGCAGGTAAAGCTACGAAGGGAAGAGTCAAGGTTTAAGGGGGAGAAAACTCACAAAGGATTAAAAATGAGAATAAAAATGAGAATTATCATTGATTAAAGGAGAATGTAAGAAAAAAAAAGTCACAATCCCGCAGCTTTGGTGACGTTATGGACCTTTTTTTAGGGTTTTTTTGCATGTTTGAGGCTTTTTTTTTTTTCTGTCCTTAAACCTCCCCAAATTGTTAATTTTTATAATTTTTTTTTTTTTTTTGGATGAGGCTGCAAGAAGTGAAAAGATTATCCAAAAATAAAAATAGAACTGAACGTCTCCCGGGCGGCAATCGGAAACCTGCACCCGTCTTGGGGTGAAAAAGAGACTTTTCTGCATTAAAGCCAGTTGGCGGCACCGTCCTCGCGGCCTAAAGGGAACTGTGGACACGCGAAACGAAAGGTCAGCTAATCACTGCTTGTTAATGAGCAATTCAGCACAACTCATCCCGTCCCCCCCCCACGGCCCCCCCCCCATCTCAACCGCCGGTACTGAGCGCTAACGACGCCCCCGTTGGTTAACGTTGCGCCGGGCCCTGGCGCGCTGCAGGAGCAAGGCAGGGTTATTGTGGATTTTCCTGGATTTCACCCCAAAATCCAAGCGCCGGGCGGCTGATGTTGACCTTTACACCCCCCACCCCCCCCCGCACCCCCTCATCATCCATCCAACCCCCTCCTTCCCACCACCAAAACCGGCTCCGTTCGCGGCCGCTCAGCAGCCGGTACCGCGGGGTGAGGGCCCCCCCGCTGTGCCCCGCCGTGGGGAGAAGTGGCTCAAAAACGGGGGGGAAATGGGGTGGCAAAAGGAGCAAGGGCAAAGGGAGGAGCTGGAATTTGACCTCTTTGGGGGAGGGGAACGGCGGAACTCATCCTCCCGGAGCCGATTGGAACTGAATGGAGGGGAAGGGAAGGGCAGAGCCCATCCGGGTGCGGGGCACGGGCGGCGGGGCATAGCGGGAGCCCTGACCCCGGGGCACGGCCCCCGGCCGGGTGGAGCCTCCGATAGGAATCATCATCAGAACGCCAAGAAATGATCAAAACCACAGAAAGCGCCTCCAAAAGAGCCAGGGGAGGGGCAGGGGGAGGCGAACGGTTACTGTCAGGTGAAGGGTCCCAACCTGTCCTCAGGGTTAGGGGGGATGCCCAGGTCTCCCGTGCGCAGTTTGCGAGTCAGGTCTTCGATCTGCAGTTGCACTGGAAGAAACCCGGTTAGGACAGAAAAAAGGGTGGGAGAAAAGACAGAGTTACCAAAAAAAGGACATTATTTAACCAAAACAAGACATTCTTAACCCAAAACCCTGACAGTCTAAGTGAGAGGCACATGGCTGCCCGATACACAGGCATTTTAACCAGGAACGGCACGTTCTCAGCCAAAACATAGGCGTTGGTATCAAATAAACAGCCGTTATTGCCCTAAAGCCAACAACTGTTACCAAAAATGTGCATTGTCAGCCTAAGACCAGACATTATGGCAAAAAATAAGCATTGTTAGCCTAAAATCAGACATTAACAGCCTAAAATCAGGTAGAATTAATAATAAGCATCAACAGCTTAAAATCACGTATTATCAACCCAAAATCAAACATTACCTTAAAATCAAACATTAATAGTCCAAAAATGAACGTTAATAGCCTACAGTCAGCCATTATTAGCTCAAAAAAAGCTTTAATGACCTAAAATCAGTCATTATTAGCCTAAAAAAAAGATTAATAATCTAAAAGTAAACATTAATAATCTAAAACCAGTTATTAACATAATAACAACATTTATAACCTAAAAATAAACCTTTATAGTCTAAAACCAGAAATTCTTAACCTAAGAATCAAACATTAACAACCTAAAAATAAACATTAGTAATCAAAAAATACACATTAATACCCTAAAAATCACATGTTATTAGCCTAAAAATAAACATTAATACTCCAAAACCAAGCATTAATAGCCTAAAATCAAATATTATCATAAAAAGAGATATTATTGCCATAAAACCAGGCATTATCACCAAAAAGATTAAAGATCATGAAGGGTAAACCCAAATGTTACCAAAAAGAAGTGTTTTCAAACTAAAACCAGCCATTATCAGCCTAAACCCAACCGTTATTAACATCAAACTAAGCATTATTAGCCTAAAAACAGTAATTGTTTCAAAAACCATCCATGAGCAGTCTAAAGCTGGTGTTATCAGTCTGGAACCAACCATTATTGCCCCAAAATCACCATTATTGGCCTCAAATCAATCGAAATTAACATTATTCACCCAAAAGCAAACGTTATGATAAAAAGAATCCGTTATTGTCACCAATAATGAAAGTTATGACCCCAAAAAACCCAATCAGATCACCCAAAAAAAGCACATTTTTAACCATCAGTCTTAGCATTTTTTATGGAAAACTCCATGTTATTACCCCAAAACCCCAAATTATTGCTAAGAAAACAGACATTAACACCTAAAAAACCACAGCGGTACCTTCAAAACAAGCATGATCAACCTAAAATGGATGTTTTCAACCCAAAAAACGTAACTTAGCAACCTAAAAACCGCATTATTGCCAAATCAACAGGTTCTGACCCCAAAAAAGAGATGGTTATTGAATAAGGAGATTATTACCCCCATAAAAGGTGGTTATTGCCCAAACCCAAACATTGCTTCCTAAAATCAGCTAAAAAAAAAATCACATTATTGTGTAGAAACAATCATAGGATTACTTCCAAAACACAAGTTTTTAGTTAAAAATGCGTTATTAGCTCATGAAATTACGGTTTCGACTCAAAAAGTGATGTTTTTACTTCAGAATACCACGTTATTAGCTTGTGAAACCACATTTTTTACTCAAACCCCACATTTTTACCTCAAAAAATCACGTTGGTACCTCATAAAATCATGGTTTTGACTCAAACCCCTGCATTTTGGCCTTAAAATACCAAGTTATTACTTCATGAAATCACATTGTGCTCAAAAATCACGTTTTTATCTCAAAACATCAGCTTGTTACCTCATAAAATCAGTTACCTCACAAAACACACATTATTGCCTAAAATTGCTCAGTTTTACCTCATAAAACCGTGTTGTTATGTCGAACAGCACGTTATTGCCTCATGGAAACAACCTTTATCTCAAAATACCACCATTTTGCCTTAAAATACCATGTTATTACCTCATGAAATCACATTTTTTACTCAAACACCACATCTTCATACGAAAATACGCTGTTATTACTTCATAAAACATACATTATTAACTAAAAGTATTTGTAACCTCACAAAATTGCATTATCACATCAAAATATCGTGTTATTGCCTCATGAAAACACATTTGCATACCAAAACATCACGAATTTACCTCTAATACGAGAGTTTTACCTCAAACACCACACTTTTACCTCAGCATATCACGTTTTTACCTCAACATACACGTTTTTACCCCACCATATCTCGATTTTACCTCAAAATACCCTGCTTTTACCTCATAATATCGCGACTTTACCTCAAAGTACTACATTTTTACCTCAAAGTACTACACTTTTACCTCAAAACACCACGTTTTGACCCCAAATCTCATCTTTTTACCTCAAACCCCCTTGTTTTCACCTCACCAAACCCCTCCCTGACCCGACCCCCTCCCCTTTGATAAT